>NW_026125418.1:0-134875 GCF_943737965.1 Phodopus roborovskii
CACAGAGGCCACTGGCTTCAAGTGGTCATATATGCTCTGCAATGCAGAACTCTGTTAGATAGGTTTTTTTTCTAAGATATAGAAAACTCCTGTAGCATAATTACTGAATGAAAGCAGGTAAAGAACCAAAAATGCAGGCTTTGGCTAAGCAAACTCAAGTCAAGACTGACTGACAAGCTGCTAATTCTCCTAACAAATTTGATTCTTCATTTTTTCAATATAATATTTTATTAATTCTTCAAGAATTTCATATAATGATTTTTTTATCATATTCAGCACCAATACCTCCCCTAATGCCTCCCAGACTCATAATACTTTATTCTTACCAGAACTCTAATAATTTGTAGTTTCTATACTTCTAAGAGTGTAACAAAAAGATTCTAAGTGACCCCTGTGCTCAATGTATGTGGAATTATGAAGGTTCCAGGCTCTTAACACTTTTATCAGACAGGAGACTGAACCATCCCATAATGAATGCATGATAAAAGAAACAGTACTAGAAATCTTGTCTATACCACTAAGATGTGACTGGCTGTTTTCATGTTAGAATTTATCCCTTTTAATCCAATAGGCATAAAAGAGTGTATTGAGATTAACTCTCTCTTTCTCTCCGGTGTGTGTGTGTGTGTGTGTGTGTGTGTGTGTAAAACAACAGCTAAGAAGAAAGATTATGAATTTCCAAAGAGAACAAGGAGGGATACATGGGAATGTTTGGAGTGAGGAAAGTGAAGGGGAGAAATGACATAATTATACAATTGTATTACAATCCCATAAATAAAAGAAATAATTATTAACTTGATAAGACTTTCCTGGTTAGAAATTTCAGGCACATGTATCATGAAATTTATGTACTAATCCCCGAAGGGGAGCAGGGAAATGTGTAGCAGCCACTCCCCATCTTCACCCAAGCTCCCACACCTGGTAGTGCAGGCAACTAAACACTGTCATTCATTGATTTTCATTCTAGACCCTGTTGAAATTTTAGAGTTTTTCTTCTCCTACCAGTCACAGGAGTACACACTAGCAAGGATCCAGAAGAAATCCTTGCTTACAAGGTTCAGAATCTGAGACTTCATCTTCAAGCTAAGATGGCTGGAAACCAATAACATGCCAGCAATACCTTGGCGCAGAATGAAAATGGCTCCAAAATCTTAGGAGCACAAAGCTCTTGCAATTACTTTTCACCGCATGGCTTTGCAGTCCCTCATCCAAAAATCAAATCTGTGCCTGAGTGATTGCATTTATTGATATTGAAAGCATGGTCACTTACCATGATTAAAAACAGTCTTTCCCATTTGTTATTGAGTTAGTCCTTTCTGGGTCACAATTTGATTCCCCACATTTACATATATTTGTGTCAAATAATGAGCAAGAACATAAACTATTTTAAGCTATAATATTTTTAAGGAATTTACATGTTCACTCTCTGTTTCTTATGAATACATATAATCAGCCTGAATTTAGTGAGGGCTCAAATAATATGTTTTAAATTCTAAATGAATGGTCATGTTGACTAAGGGTCTTCTGAGCTTGGAGAAAGAATTGTTAACACATCAGCTAGGCTATGATAACACTTTACAAGAAACAGCCTCATTTGACTGTTTTTATATACTTTAATTCTTGCCATATTTTTAAAAGTCTGCATATGATGAAAGAACAAATTCTGCAACAATGTATGACTATATGAAATATATTATTATAAAGTAGTAGAATATGATAAAAATCAGCAATCAATAAAATGCTTGGACTTTCAACAGCTTCTTATTCTTGTGATTTTTTTTTTTTAAACAAACTGCATTTTTAAGGAGACAGAGCATACCAGTGAGAGAGCTGCACACAGCACAGCATGGAGGAGTCCTGAGTGTGGTCAGCCAGACTTGGCTCTGATCTTAGCTAACTAATCAACTGGGGACACTCCTAAACTCTGCAGCCCTTTCACAGCATCTGCAGTAAGGAGCACATGAATCCATCTAGTTGGTGAGTGAATGCCTGAATCCACAATGCAAATGCTTGACAGGTAAAAATCTACAGTCTATACAGGATACTGTTGATTTCAGATGGCCAAAATGAAGGCATTAAAAACATGGGACCACCTTCACTGCGTAGTTAGGTCCCTAGCTGACACACAGTATGAACTGTCTCACAGAAAGGAATAATTTATTTGAATATTATTTCTAATAAGATATTTTTCTCAGGAGACATCAAGAGTTCCAACTAGAGTATATTGTTGCAGGTGTTAAATATTCACTAAGCAAGGCTCAGGCATAAGTGTTGCCAATCCTTTATAAGATACAAGTTTATATTGCTCCCACAATTATTTTTGGTGACGAAGACAAATATGAAAAACCAAATAAATTACCTCTGAGATCAAAGGAAGAAAGATCAAGGGTCTCTCTCCTAACACAAAGAACATTATAAAGGAGGAGAAACACATGCTGGCCTGGGGATTTCTCTGAGGACACACCTGACTTTTCCTTTTGGTATCAAGGATCCCTGAAAACCTTACTTTTAGTGTTATAGATGGAAGCCTTTAAGGAAAATGGTTATTAAGTGAGAAGATAGACTTCTAACAGGCATTAATTAGATTGGAATTGCAGTGTCTCCAAAACAACTTATTCAAGTTAAAAATCACTAGTTAGTATTCATTTGTCATTTAAGAGAACTCAGTCATAACTTCATATTTGTGTTAATGGATGCATTGAAACACCATGGCATTAGATTACAGATTCACAACTTGGAAGACTATGACCCTGCTTTCCTTCACCTCTTTGTTTTATCACTAGCCAGTCAAGAGGGACTGTAGTTGCTTTGCTAATATTTAGTCCAGTGATTTATTGTAAATTCATTTTTGTCAAGTACTACTGCGATTAAACCCAAACCCCTTTCTTTTAAATTAAATATGTAATTACTTTAAAAAAAAAAATATAAGCAGTGGGCTGAAAGAATTCCCAAAGGACAAAAAGCAGTGCTTGCTTTCTCACTCAGAACACAAGCCATCATGAGAAGGAAGCATGGGAACACCTACCTGTCATGGTAAAACCACCAACCAACAAACCAATGTCTCGTCCCCGACTATGATGGCTTCACTGCGCTCTTCTGCATTGCCGCTGTTTTTTGGTTTTCCATGCAGCCCATATTCCAACCAAAAATATAAGGAGGTAGAACAGGATGATAGCTACCAGTCCTTCTACATGGAAAGCCATTTTTATTTAAGGTAGTGTGCAGATCCTCCCACAGTGGGCTACTTCATCAAGCCTTCTGTAGAAAATACAGCAATGCATTATTAAGCAGCCAAGGCTATGCCTACACAGGCTGCCAAGAATAAGCAGCTGGCTCTAGCCCTCCCTTAAAAAAAAAAAAAAATACTTGCATTGAAATTCCCTGAAACTGTCATGGCCAACAAGTGTCCACTACACTGGTCTGCTTCTGCTTAATAAGTTAATGTTCTGAATTTTGAAGAAACAGAAAAAAAGGAATTAACAGAAATACAATTATAATGATTTTTGTATTTTATAAATTCAAGTTAAAATTAAGTAAGTCTGATTTGTGTTATAACTAAGTTCTGTCAAGAGATCCTTTGCAATGATTATGCCTGTATTTGTCCTTTGAAACTAAGTCGATATTTCATAAGTGTTTATTAATTTAAGTGTACCCTAAAGGAATACTCCAAGAACGTGTGTATGTGTTTACTATTCATAGTCTACTTATCCTTTCAGAGGACTTCAGGAAACAGGTCGAAAAAGTAACCCGATATACTGGGGTTGAGGACGAGGGGCTAGGAAAATCCATTTAAAATGCATCAACTGTGGTTTAATTTACTGTGACAACTAGGTATGTTTTCGTTGTTTAAATGAATGACCCTCGATCCTCTCAATCTTCCTTCGTCCTTAGTTATTATCATGTCCCCACCCGTCCCCCTGTAGCCTCTTCCTGGTCTCCCTATTAGAAAAGGATTTTAAATATGGCATTTTATAAACCACAGTCAAGGATATGAAGAGCAAAACGAAGAGGACTAGTGTCTAGTTCTGAATTAAAGCTTCATCGTACAGAATTCTTGTTCTTTCCGGCTGTGCATTACCTGGGCTATTTCCTGCACCCAGTTCACACGCTTAAGTTTCTGTGGGAGTCTGTACTTTGCAAGTGGGTGGTGAGGCGCTGTGTGTAAGCACTCACCTCTGGAATGCCAGGGAGCTCTGGGGCATCTGGGACTCAGTGGGCACCGCCTTTGTGAGCTCAAAGCCACCAAATTACCCCCTCCACCCAAGCTCCCTGGCGCTCAGCTGCCCCGTCTCCCTTGCCTTGGGTCTCTGGACCCCCAGTCTGCAGCCGCTAGCACCCCAGAGCCACAAGTGCTTTTTCAGCTGTGCAGAGGGTGTATCCCTGCCAGGCAGAGACCGTCCCTCCTCCCAGACCCCCCCCCCCCCCACCGAGGGCGCGGCCACAGCTCGCGTTCTGGGCTCTTACCTGGGCGTCACCCCGAGCTGCTCTTAGGGTCCCAGGCGCCCCTTGATCCTGTGGCTTTCGGGACAGCAAGGAGGGAGGCGCGGGGTGAGTGGAGGGGGCTCGGTGGGGAGCCTGCTTAGGGCTGCGAGGGACGAGGCGATCGATCGGGGTATTGGGAAAAGTCTCTTTATAAGGGCGGCGGGTGGGGGCGATCGTCAGAGCTCTGGAGACGGACGTCAGAGCAAAGTGGTGCTGGGCGGGAGCTGCGGACGGAGCCCTTGCGTGGCGCCAGTGCAAGGGAGAAGCCGGGCTCAGAGCCAGCACTTGCCAGAGTCCATGTTGCCATCCTCACCTGCTCCATTAGAATGGAGGGCTCCAGACCCTAAGGTCATTCCCCAATATAACTGCCCATTCTTCCTGTCCGCATCGTGTGCAAAAGACAGCGATGGACTCAGGATTTCCCAGACCCACCTTCAAGTGTCTCCAAGAAAGCTCTGTTCTGGGCAGTGTCCCCTGTCACTGGTGGGCCTCAGTGAGGGTGATTTCAAGCCTTTGTTGATGGCTTCATGTAGAGGACCTGTTCAGAAAGTTTATCCTTTTTGTTTTCTGTTCATATTCCCTTCACTTAAAAATGGAGTATAACAAAAGTCTCTTACAGTTACATAGTCGTTTAAAACAAAGTTGGTGTGTAGATATTGGAAACACCGTCCTAGGCAAGCAAACCAGTTGCTTGTTTGCTTAAATATTCCATTCTAGCTTTACAGAAGCACTCATCTTATCCCTTCAAACATATCTACAGGTTTAGTGAACTCCTATACATCTGGTATTTCGTGACTGAATTGCATATATGTGTGTTGTGCCTGTCTGTAAATGGCTTTATCTTTTAATGGCTGTACATATTGTAGACAGAGATATCTGGAACCGTTTTAAGTGTATGTGTGTTGTGGGAGGTTGTTATGGAGCGGGCATGAGAAAAGAATAAAAGATTGAAAGTCACCAAGTCTCCGCCCTGGGGCCATGTACTTCCTTCTACATTCTACCAAGCCAGTCTATTAAACAGTGAAACAGTGCGTACGATAGCTAATGGGGTGAACTCAGTACTAAGCTGCTGTCCACCTCTCAAGGCCAAGCAGCAAATGAGACTCCCCCATCCCTCACTGGACTTGAAGGGGGGTCTTTCAAATGTACATATTCCCTGTTCCTTTGTTCTCTGTGTACAAAACTTCCCCCAGCTGCCTTACCCCCAGCTGCCCAAGAGTCCGGACAATAGTGAGAGCAAAGCTGAGGCCTGTGTGGACAGTTTTCACAACTAAGGTCTGTGGTCAGCTAACTGCATTTCTGGAATAGATCTCCTTTGAGCTGAGGAAGGACATTTTAAAGCATTTTAAAGGAACTGGCAGAAGACAGACATGCAATTTCATATAATCCCTCAGTGTTTTAAGTGGGACCCATTCATTCATTTGTTGTCTTATTTTTGATAGGCACAAATTAATGTCTGATGCTGGATTTAGGCCACAGATTAGTCCACAGTTTTCCTTCTGGACTGTTCTTTAAGGTAATGACACAAATAGCTCAGTTGCAGCAGGATAGGCTTCAGGAAGTCAGTGTTTGAAACAGTGTGCCAGTTCATGGGGCATAAGGTCAGAGCCTGTGACTCAGGCCCAGAGAGACAGAAAAAGTGGCTGTACTCAGAGAACATCACCAGGACTTAGGGATAAGAATCCGGAGTACAGCCAGGGCTCATACTCCGGGGGTGGGGGTGGGACTAGGGGACCTAATTTACTTTTAGAAGCTGGGCATGCCAGGATATAGACTAACAGCCAGGTCAGTGACCTTGAAAGTGGTTAAAAAAAAAAAAAAAAAAAAAAAAAAAAAAAGCCTGGCAGAGAACCTGTCCTTCATGACGAAGAGCATTTGAAGATGACAAGTACTGATGTATTGAGTCTAGCTCTGGGGCAGACATGTCCTCATCTGCCCAGTTCTGTGAGCGCCATTGTCTGATCAGAGGATGACGTTGCACGTTGCACATGAACGTCTGTTCCAGCATCTTCGTGACATAAGCTTGTCTTTGGTGTTCATTATTTATCTCTTCTCTACTTTCCTGGAGCAAGGGTAGATCAAATCCAGATGTAAGAGCTGGAAAGCAATTTTGCATTACAAATCATTTGTTTAGTTATCACACAATGCCTATGTACCTTTTTCATTCCAAACGGTGTTCTAATTCTAAACGGTGTTCTAAGAACTGAGAATATATGGAGAAAATGACACATGGTACCATGCCCTAAACAACTACGTATTCTTAACAGGAACACAAAAGAGATCCAGATAAAGGCCCTGTTTAGCCTCTTACTTTCAGTGCTGGGGAGGACATGGCATATATCTCCACATACAGGTTTTCAGGACAGCATAGACATGTCTTCATGACTGACACATTATTCTTGGAGGAGGGGACAATTTGTTCTCACAGCAGAGGCTGCTATGTGCTAAGATTGTGAGATGTGCTGGGTCCTTGTCCTCAGTAGCAAACCTTGCCACTCACAGCATCATTCATGAGTAAGAGGCATCAGAAGCAATTATATTAAAACAGAACAAAACATCGATCTTTTTTTTTTTTTTTGAGAATCAATGGCTATGACTTGAAGTGGACATTTGAGATTGATGAGAATATTAATCAAGATGCATTAGTGAGATTCTATGTGTCCCTTTCCCACAAGTCTGTAACTTACTGAGCTTCCCATATGCCTTTAGCTTGACTCTCTTCTAAGTTTTAGTTTACCACAGTTTCAATTGCAATTGGCCAATCATTTTAAGCCACAGTGAATGCTATAATCACAGGATGCTTTAGGAATTATGCAAGAGTGATCATTTTGCTTCTATAAAACCTAGACAAAGATTTGGGAGTATCTTTCCTTGTGAATCTTCCCCAGCATGGGGGTTTAAGTGAGAATGGCTCCCATAGACTCCTATGTTTGAATGCTTGGTCCTTAGTTGGTAGACTGTATAAGGAAGGATTAGGAGGTATGGCTATGTTGGAAGAGATTTCAAAAGCCCACTCCTGGCCCTGTCTTGTTCTCTTTCTGTCAGCAACTTGTGAGCTAGCTACTGCTTCAGTACTGGGTCAACTCAACACTTTTAAGTTTTACAATGACATGAAAGCATTCAAATTTAGCAGAGCTTTCAATTTCCAACTTGGGCATTTCCAGGGGCTACTCATATGTCACAAGACATTCTTTCCTGATGGCCAGCAGCAGAGAGCCATGGCAGATAACCAGTACTCTATACTCATTGTATTCATTAAATCATGTGGGGTATTCAACCCTCCATGATAAATTGGGCTTTCTGTTTGATGATTTTGCTCAACTAGATTCTGAGTATGTTTAAGCTACAGTGTACAGTAGGTTAAGTGCATGACATTTTAAATTTATGATATTTTCAATTTCCAGTGGGTTTACTGGGATGGAACTCCAGGGTGAGTCATGGGCTACCTGCCCAATATTTAAAAGCACTTAATGCAATGAATATTTTCTTTTTTGGTGTAGTTAGCAGAGGACATTTTTAGCAGCCTATTATTGTTCTCAGATTTGTTGTTTAAATTACTGATGTCCTAGTCTTGAGTGGCAACTTACTACATTACATACATGGTACACAAATTCCCCCCTTCTCCTTCTTAATGGATATATATATATATATGTATGTATGTATGTATGTATGTATGTATGTATGTATATATACGTGTGTGTATACATATATGTATATATATAACAAAATATATACATATATGTATATATTATATGTATCTGTGTGTATAAAACTTCAAGGTGTTTCAAGGTGCTCTTAACCAATTGCCTACCAAATCCATTTTGTGTCTTTGGAGGTGCAGCTGGGAGGGGGAATGGAAACCATGTGCTTGGGAAAGATGTGTGTGGAAGAGAGCAACAGCTCCTGTGTAGGGCTCTTCTGCCTCCTCTGCCTGACACTGAGGTTGTGGGGGCTTGAATAAGAATGCCCCTATAGACTCACATATTTGGCTTCTTTGTCACCATGGAGTGAAACGGTTTTGAGAAGGATTAGTAGGTGGTGCCTTGTTAGAGTAGGTTTGGCCTTGTTGGTGGAGGTGTATTACTGTGAGAGGGCTTTGAGATTTTAAAAGCCCATGACAGGCCCGGGATCTCTCTGCCTGCTGCCTGTGGATCAGGAGACAAAGTTCTCAGCTACTTCTCTAGTGCCACGATGATCATGACTGAGCCTCTGAAACTGTAAGCAAGCCCCCAAATAAATGCTTTCTTTTATATGACTTGCTGTGGTTATGATGTCTCTTCACAGCAATAAAATAGTAACTAAGACACAGTCTTTGCCAGAAGTTTCATCTCCAATTGAGTGAGCCACTTCCTCTGAAGCTAACTTCTCTGCTTCAGACTCATTCCCAATATGGAGGAAAACCTTCTATGAGCTCCATCAAAGGCAGTTGTGTTGTGCATTACCCTCTATGGTACTTCTGTTATGAAGTCACATGTCTCCATCACTTTGCTGAAGTGTCCCTTCAAATATTCAAATGTTTTCTCCAGTTAATGATTGTAATTGAGATTCTTATTAAGATAATTTTAGATTTACATACAGTTATTGGGTATGATATACAAAGATCTTTTTTTTTCTGGTTTACTCCTCTGATCACATCTGGAACAACTTGAATATACACTATAGTGTCACCATCTCAGAACCAGGACATTGACACTAGTACAGTAACCCTATACAGACTTACCCTTTCCTACTTGTTATTAATTGTATATGTTAATATAACCTACTTACTTCACTCAGATTTACCCTTTCCTACTTGTTCTTATTTGTGTATACTAATATAACCTACTAACATCACTCAGACTTAACCATTCACCTATGTACTTATTGGTGCACATGTATTTGTGCACATTTATCTGCCCATATTTTCACATGTGAAAATTTGCACACTTAACAGAATCAAGGTAATGGAATGATCCATCCAAGTATCCTTCCTGTTGCCTTTGAAAAACAACCATTTTACCTCTTCTCATCCCATTAACTGGCAATCACTGTTCTGTTTCCATTGAAATATGTAATGGAAGGAGCTGACCCAGCAGTTAAGAACACTTGTTGCTCTTGCAGAGGATATGAGTTCAGTTCCCACCATCCACATGGTGTCCCACAAACATCTTTAATTTTGGTTCTAGAGGAAATCTGACACTCTCTTTTGACCTCTGTGGACACCAGGTATGCACTTGGTACACATTTATGCTGGGTAGTTTTATGTAAACTTGACCCAAGCTATAGTCAACTGAGGTCATGCTATAGGCAGACACATAGGGTATTTTCTTAGTTAGTAATTGATGAGGGAGAACCCAGACCATTGTGGATGGTGCCATACTTGGCCTGCTGGTCCTGGATTCTGTGAGAAAGTAGACTGAGCAAGCCATGAGGAGTAAGCCAGTAATTGTAGCCCTCTACAATAGCCTCTGCATCAGATCCTGTTGCCTGGTTCCTGCAAGGTTTGGGTTATGCATTTAAGGAAACTAAACTCCAGTTAAGATAACTATTTAAGAAGGAAACATGATTTATTTTTAACATTTTGCCTACATGAATCATTAGTAGTTATTTACTTTTTGAAGGGAAGAAGTAATTAGAATGAAATACACCATCCAATTTCTTACTCACTTTTGTGTGGCCAAAAAGAAATAGTGTTCCCAGTTTAAGGATGGAAGGATGCTGAAACATTTGTTAAGAGCTGTCCCAGGAATATGCAAGCACTTTTGCTGAATGTGGTGATGTAATCCACCATTTCAACAAATGCATGTTGAACTTTTACTCTGTGTAGAACTATGTGTGTAATAGCTTTAACTTTTGTACTTGCCACATAAACTGTATCACAAAACTTCAGGGATGAGCAGATTCTCACTTCATGTTGTCATGAAGTGTCTCTCAGTGAGGAGAACAAACTAAGTTTTTTTTTTTGTTGTTGTTTTTTCCCTTGAGTTTTCCACAGAGTCAGAGTTTCCTCTTCCTGCAACACATGGGCTACAGGACATCACAGTAATTGTATGTTTCTAACTCTTGGCTAAATAGTATAACTGAACCTTTCCTTTTCCTATAATTTTTTACTATTTGAGAATATATTTCAAATAAAAACATAATTGGGCTTGGTGCCATAGACTTGGTTCCAGTTGCTTGTGGGGACTCAGAGGCAGGAGAATCAAAAGCTGAAGGCCTACCTGGACTACAATCAAAATAAAACATTCCATGACAGGGCTGGGGAAATAGTTCAAAAGTAGTGAGCTTGCCTAGAGTGCCTACCACTCAACCCCCACTCAGTCCCCAGGACTAGAAACAAACAGAGAAACAAAAAGAAAGAAAAACCACAGATTATGGCATTACTTACAGAAAGGACTTTTGTTTGAGAAAGTAAATGATTCAGCAATTTTATTCAATTCTATATTCTGTATTGACAGGTTGTTATCAGCATCATATAAGCCTCAATCTTGCCCCATGTTTTTGTTCACTGATGGCTCATCTCTCAAAGGCAAAGCCTTTTATCTGTGCAATCCCAGGCAGACAAATAAAATCTTTTTTTTCTTTATCTAAACCAATAATTTATGTTAATTTGCATATATAAGTTTATATTGCTTGTTATCCTTAATTATAGTTAAGGGGGCATGCTTTGAGTATGTGTCCATTTCCTTCTTGCCCCATGCTGTAACACTGGCCTTTTTGGAGGTAAGGTGACATTCCATAACCTGGAGTCAGTAGGCAAATCTATTTTGCTAAGGTTATGAGTCTGGTAAAACCAAACATCTTAAAATCAAATTTCATATAAAAAAATTCAAATTTTTCAGGAAAGTTGAAATAACAGTATATTAGAGTTCTCTGGGGAAACAGAAGTGATAGAACACATACGAACACACACACACACACACACACACACAAAGGAGATTTATTAGAATGGCTTACAAGCCATTGGGACTTGGGTAGGCAAACAATGGCCATCTACATATTGGTGATAATATGAACTTGGTAGTTTCTCAGTCAATGAAGCTCAACAATCCTAGTATGGTGCTGAGGGCCTGGAGGGATCCTGTGGAGAGCTGTTCATCTTTTCTGCACACTGGAAAACTGAGAAGCTGGATTCTGGGGTCAGTGAAGGATTGTAGCTCAGTCAGCAGCAATAGTACTCAGCAACACGTAGAACAGTCAGCCAGGCAAACAGCAACGAGCTCTGCTCTGAACCACCTTGTAAATGCTTTTTTGAATATTTTAAAGTATTTAGTTTTACATATGAGCATTTCAACTGTATGTGTGTCTGTATACCACATGTGTGCTTGGGGGCCACAGAGGCTAAACGAGGGCATCATAGCCCCTAACCTGGAGTTGCAGGTGGTTATAAGCCACCATGTGTGTTCTAGGAACCCAAGCTGGGTGCTCTATAAGAACATAAGAGCAGCACTTGATTTCAACCCCTGAGCCATCTCTCTAGCCTCCTTTTTAGAACGTTTTACTTACTCCTTGACAATTTCATATTGCATACAATATATCTTGATCAAATTCTGTAAATTCTCCCTTTCTGTCTGGCCCCCAAAAGCCCAGACTCGAGTCCTCTTTTTATTTTCCCCATAAGTTCCTGAGTCTGAATGGTGCTGCTCACATTTACATTGAGTGTAGATCAATCTACTGGAGTACCAGCAACCTGAGCCACACCCCAAAGGGAAAAAAAAAAAACCACTCTCTCTATCTTAGTTAGGGTTACTATTTTTGTGATGAAACACCATGACTGAAACGACTTGGGTAGGAAAGGATTTATTTGTCTTACACTTCTACATCATGAAAGGAAGTCAGGACAGGAACTCAAACAGGACAGCAACCCAGATACAGAAGCCATGAAGGGTGCTATTTACTTGTTTGCTCCCCATGTTTCACTCAATCTGCTTTCTTATAGAACCCAGAGAAACCAGCCAAGGGATGATACAATCCACAAAGTCTGGGCCCTCCCCATCAATCACTCATTAAGAAAATGCCCTACAGCGGGTGGTGGCTGCACACACATTTAATCCCAGCACTTGGGAGGCAGAGACAGATAGATCTCTGTTCGAGGCCAGCCTGGTCTATAGAGTGAGTTCCAGGACAGGCTCCAAAGCTACAGAGAAACCCTGTTTCAAAAACAAACAAACAACAAAGAAAGAAAATGCTCTACAGGCTTTCCTACTGACAGATTATGGAGACATTTCATTGTAATTCCCCTCCTCTCAGATGACTCTAGCTTGTGTCGAGTTCACATAAAACTATCCAGCATACACCTCAGCAGCCATCAGATGTCAATAACTCCTCAGCTAGGGGTGGAGTTTTAAGAGTCCTTCCCCCATCTCAGATGGGGTGGTGACTACTTCGATGTGGGGAGGGATTTGGGCAGATGGCTGATGTGAGTTCCATGCCACATCCAGAATAAAGCACTCCTCCCAGATTCTGCCCCTTACAGTCTTTCTTCCCGCTTTCCAAACTTTCTCTGAACTTAGGAGATGATGCTACACCTTTCCCATTTAGCACTGAGAAAAAACGTCACAAACTCTCAGCACTTACTCTCTGCACTGAGTACTGCCCATGGCAAAAAAAAAAAAAAAAAGTTTTTTTGCACACAAGGTTGAGAGTAGCACTAATCTATGGTTCTAAACGTAAATATTTAAAAGACAGTGTGCTAACATGTGTTTTGGTCCTCTTTACATCTGGCATCCCACCAGAAGCTTACCATCCCCTCTGGGAGAGTGTCTTCACTGCTCAGTAAATTCTTCCCGACAATACCCTTCACAGATTTGCCTAAAGACTCACTGCTCAGGGGACTGCAGATGAAGATCAAGTTGACAGGTTTAATATCAAAACTTGCCTGGATGGGTGTTGGTTTCCACAGGTGAATAGTGAGGTGGACTATGCAACCACTCCCTCAAATAGACCTTACCACCTGCTCTTAATTTCTGAGGATGAGAGCAGATGGTACTCCAGTATTGCATTGTTTATTGTAGAGTGGGATCAGGTGGTATCTTCAATAGTAACTGACAAGACAGCTTTCAAGATGAAAAATTATTACAGCTCAGTGTTCAGGGAATTCTGTCCATTGTGGACAGAAAAGCATGTTTATGGGGAGAGGGTCCCCAACATGGGAGTGAGTGTAACATTCTCAGTAGAGGCAGAAAAGAGGGTACTCAATTAGGCCATGGCTAGGCAGGAACAGTAAGTCCTTCACTGACACACTTCTTTCAACAAGGCTATTTCCTGAAAGTTCCTCAGGCATCTAAGTCAGTGCCATCTTGAGGACCAAATGTTCAGACCCATGAGCTTGCAGGGGCATTTGTATTTAAGTAACACCCACAGGAAAGAGAGGATTGATTTATCTATCAAACTGGAAAACTAAAAGGCAAAAAGAATCAATTATTTTATCATTTCTGTTTTGTTTAATACATTATTTGATGGAACTCCACCCATGTGTAAGTGTGAGACATCTGTTATGTTGGGTAATATTGTTCAGATTAATGTGTGGGCATGTGTGTGTTCTGTTGGCTAACTTCAGCACAGTTGAGTGGCTGTAGCAAGCTGTCAGGCATTGTATCAGAAGCAGGGAATCAGAACAAAGGGGACACTATACTGTTAGAAAGAGTTATTTGGTCCTGCAAATTCTTCCTGCATATTCCATAATACATTTTACATAATTTAAATGAGGTTGCTTTTATCATGGGCTTTATCACTATCATCTAATTGTTAGTACAAAAATACACTGATTTTTGATGAACCTCTCCCCTCAAAAAACAAGACTTCTAGTTCAAAAATTGTTCTCATTTAAATCTGCATCAATTAGCTAGTATTTGCTGACAATAAAGATTGCTAATTGATTTATTGAGGAAGATAAGTATATTCCTATTGAAGAAAAGTAATCCCTAGTAAGAATTACAGGCAAAATCAAGTTGAGAGGAAAACTTATATCAGAAAAACAGACCAATTCATCTCTTGTTATTTGATCATCAGTCACAGGCAATAATTTTACCAGCAGTGGATTTATAACATTCCTAGGGACAGATTTTTTTTTAATGTGAGCATCTGTCTTTTCAAGTAGGTTTTACCATCACTAACTTTCAACAGCTTCATTATACACACTGGGGATTCTCAAAATGATGGGTTTCTACTTCTTATCCTGCCTGGAAGAACTCACAGGAGAAAAGCCAATTCATAAGTCACAATGGCAGTGGCCTTCGCTGTTGTGCTAAGAATTTACAGCCATACACGATAGCTGTGTAGAGTGCTGGTCATCCTTGAGGTGA
This sequence comes from Phodopus roborovskii, assembly GCF_943737965.1. Classification (NCBI taxonomy): domain Eukaryota; kingdom Metazoa; phylum Chordata; class Mammalia; order Rodentia; family Cricetidae; genus Phodopus; species Phodopus roborovskii. The sequence continues at coordinate 14,766 of NW_026125418.1, forward strand.
CACTGGATTGGTTGACACACTAATATAGATGAAGCTGGGGGAGGGTCCCCATTATGGAGAGGTAGAGTGAAGCAAAGGAAAAATTCTATGACCAGCTTCTAACTAAAGACACAGGAAATCAAAAAAGGTAGACCTCAGGAAAGTGACCAGAAGTCTGCTTTCCCTGTAATATGCTTTCATTTTCTTTCTTTACCTGCTTTTCTTAAAATTAGCTCTTATTAAACATTATCAGCAAAACTAATTGTAATGATGTGGGGTCAGCTGGGGGAAAAGCAAATGTTCAGAGTATTGTCTCTTGTGCCTTGCCCATGAGTGGATTTCTTTTTACCAGAAGTGGTATTTTCCCATTCAGAACACAGGCTAATGCATGTTTAAATTGTCTCATTGCAGTATCATCTGTTACACACACACACACACACACAAATGGCAAATATTAAATGTCATACAACATTTTTGTAATTTATTGTAAAAAGGTCTTTTCTCCAACTACTCAATTCAGACCTGTGAGTGGTTTCTTTATACTTAACCTCAGGCAAATGATCTTTGCAAGTAATTTTCTTTTATATTCAGACTCATCTATAAATTATGTTTATTTTACGGTAAGATTAATTATTAGATTTTGGGTTAATGACCTAAAGGTACTGCCTGTGTAAAATATTACATCCCGTGCTAAACAATTAACTGCTGCTCACAGACAACACATCTTCATCATTTATTCTTTCTTCTCTCCTCTAACATTAAATGTTCTTTGAAGGTTCAACATCTCTTAAAAATATCTTTGGGTTTCACTGTTCTATCATTGCTCCTGGATTGCAACATAGCTCAATTGCCCTAGTGAATGAACTGTCATGTATTGAATTCACTATCATGTGATGATCTACAAGAGTAGGTAAAATTAGAAGAAAGTAGAAGGAAAGAATACTATATACCAGTTTCTTATATTCACAAATATTGTGGGTCACCCCAATTACCATGTAGACATATTATTAATACGCAACTGAGACTCTCTTGGAAGTCAAATAATTTGCTTAACGTCATCTAGGTTGGTGATAACAGAACCAAACAGAGAGCTGTTCTTCAGTTCTCAACCTACATTCTCTTTCTATTCTGATAGTCTTTTCATACCCATTTCAGATTCTACTCAACTTATCCCTGAATTCAGACATGGTTCTTTGTGGGATCCTCCTTACTCACTTATCCAGCTCTGGACACCTGGGAGTATCCTGTATTCATGCCTTCACCAAATTTACAGGGTGAGGGCATCTGAACAGTATTACAAGGCACCACCGCATACAACATCCTCTAAGATAAGCATACCATGTGAAATACAATTGAGTGGGACATTCTAACCTACATCATGTCATTGTGAATAAATATAATTCCATAATGATAAATTACCACTTGTTGAGCCTTTAATAATAATAATAATAATAATAAGTAAATAAAAATGAATGCTGATTTTCTACAAATTGGTAGATGTTGCTGAAAAATAAGAGCCCTGTAGAAAATCAGGGAAGGATAACCGAGGACCCTTGATGAGCTGAACTCATTGGGAAAAGACTTCTGAGTATAGCTGTTCATATAACCTTGGGTTTGAGTTTCCTTCAGAATGATTTTTCTATCATGTTATCTTTGGGAGGAAACCACTGGTTACTGGAAATTCTGGTGAGCTACACCTTAGGTACCTCCTGTTACTGGGGACCCCTCCTTAAATGAACCTAAGGATGGACTCAGAAGAGCGATGGGAGACGATTTTATTACCATTTAAAAGAAAATCCTTAAGGTAAGTAAGCTGTAAATCTCATCATCAGAATGGAGGATGAAGATGCAGAGAAGAGAGAGAAAAGGTCATGACCTTTATAAGCAGCCACTTGACCGAAACTATCTGGGGTTTGTTGATATCCTGACATTATGCTGACCCTGATCCCTGACCACTGGAGGGTAGGCACAGCACACTGACATTCAGGCAGATACTCAGACAGCTCCAAAGGCCCTGTGTTTTGAGGCTACAGCATGCATTATGTGGCTGCCTAAGAACTCTGTAGGCATGTGCAAGCTTTCCCTAACCTCTTACCTTTCATCTCTGCTCCAGGTTGGGTTGGCCAACACCTACCCCTCCCTTTATTCCCTTTCCACAATAAACTCTACCTGGCTTTTATTGAGTTTTGTGGTTCATGTTTCATCTCCAGAAGCTTCAGCAAACAACAGGAGTGGTGGTGGTGAGTAACTTAGAAAAAAGCATGGCAAGGACCTAAAAGAAGGAAAAAAGATACAAAGAAGAAAAAAGGATATTTGATGCTTAACAAAGGTGCAAGGCTATGACTCATAACTGCCTGCACAGGGGGTAGAGATTTGGGAGGGAAAAGAACTTATCTCATTAAAGGCATAATTGCTGCCTCCACATCTTCAGCATGACGCCCACCTTTTTGAGGGGTCCTCCCTTGTTCAGATTCTAGTCTGCAACTTGCTTATGATTTCTTCTTAGAAGAACGGGACATCTGAGTCTCAACTCAAGTTTTGTTTAATAAATTGTCTTTTGACAGATCTCAGGAGATTGCATATTACTGGGGGAGGCTCCGAATGCTACCGGTACAGTGGATTTAATGTTTATATGCCTCTCTTTTCTAGGCAACTCTGCTCTTATATGGATCAAGTGTGATCCAGGCTTTGTTTGTTGAGTAATGATGTCTGAGGATAACACCCTTGAAATTGAACTGTTGAGGAAGCAGCAAAGCTCGCTAGGCTCATCACTATGTCTTCCTGGTAAAGTTCTGTGACAATGGATAAAAGATTTGCTCAATATTCAAGACTCTTAACTTTCTTTTTACCAAAATGCTGCATGTACTGGGTTTCAGAACTGACTACATGTTTCAAGATGCTGTGCACTCTTAAGGAAAGATGTTTTCTTTGTTTCTACAACCTGAAACCTTTGTAGTTATATTACTATTCTCATAGCTAAATTTTGCATGCAAATATTTTAGAAATAAGCTCTTTCCTTTTCCTATGAAAAAGTTTCATCTTCTGTATTTTACCCATAAGGATCAACTCTAACCATCAGTGTACAAATAGCCATCTTGGAAATATCTGTCCCATTAAGCTTACAGTTCTAGGGTAGAGAAGCTAAAAGCAGGACCCTTCCAGGTGTCTAGCAACTCATCAGGGCTTTGTGGCTGCATCAGAACATGGCAGAAGATGGAGGGCATCACAAGGTGAAACAGAGAAATCCTGCTATCTCAACTTACTTTTCTTTTGTCCAGGAAGGAACTGCAGCTGTCAGGGGGCCTTACTTGCAACCTCGTCCAGTTTTAATTCCACCTCAAAGTCTTTATCTCCAAGTACCATTAAAATGGGAATATAGCAATTAAGCTTCCAACATAAGAAATTTGTGAATATGCATTTAAACTACAACAAGGGGTATGAATAATTAGAACAGACCCTTAATTCCTCATCTTTCATAAGGGTTGGCTCAGTTCACATCTTAAAATGTAGCCTCTTCAACAAATGATGTTTAATAATTGGATGCCTCCATACAGAAAAACGAAGCCAAATCCTTATCTTTAACCCTCCATAAAAATCAGCTTCAGATGCTTTAAAAAAAACTCAAAAAAAAAAAAAAAAAAAAAGAACTGCATACACTTTTGATACAGAGAAACCAAGGGGAGGCTGAGCTGCATGATTCTTCCTTGTTGGCTAATTTTCATAGTGCCATAAGGTACTATGCATGCTGTCGGGGGAAGAACACTCATCAACTGTCTTACCAGCTATTAATGGTGCTAATTACAATAGGGACCAGCTAAACAGTCTACCACATTGGTACAATAGTGCCCTGGTTTTCATAAGAGCAACTGACTGCTTTCTGGTAGAATTGCAGACCCACTACACAGGAAGAGTTCATACCTGGTACTATAAACCTGCTTGAAGCCCATGGCTGTGGAATCCATAGGTCCTGTGATAGCTTAAATGAGAATGGACCCTATAGGCTCATCTATATCTATATCTATATCTATCTATCTATCTATCTATCTATCTATCTGTCTGTCTGTCTGTGTGTGTGTGTGTGTGTGTGTGTGTGTGTGTGTGTGTGTGGTTCCCAGATGGTGGACTATTTAGGAAGGAGTAGGAAGTGTGGTATTGTTGAAGAAGGAGGTCTCAAGAGCCCACTCCAGGCCCAGTCTCTCTCTCTCTGCTTCCTGCTTGTGGATCAGATGTAAGTTCTCAGTTCTAGTGCCATGCCTGCCTGCCTACTACTATACTCCCTGTCCTGATGGTCATGGATTCACCATCTGAACCTGTAAGCAAACATCATTAAATGCTTTCTTTTATAAGTAGCCTTTGTCATGGTGTCTCTTCACAGTAATAGAACAGTAACTATGACAGGCCTTAGAGGGAATCTGCTACTTTTGTTTTGTTAAATAGTTGCAGTGTCAAAACTGTCCTCTAAATATTTAAACTTACACCCATAGAATAGTGGTTTTCTCATCTTGGATCAGAGAAGCTTCTGTTTTGAATGAGTGATATTTAATGCATAGACTCGTAACTGGTCAATAGTCAATATGCCAAGAACAAGAGACTGTTGAGGGCTCAGACATCTATACCATTACTGCAAGCCTCAGAGAACATTATAGAAGAGGGGGCAGAAAGAATGTAAAGGATGGGCATGGGTGCTGTAGGGTGCTCCCTTATGGATGTGACATAGCTGATGAACCCATGGACTCACAATGGCAGTGGCTATTCTCACAAGATTGCGTCCATCAACATTTCATCCTAGATAGAATAAGACCTTGTCAGAGGAGCTTTATATGAGAGGAGCTACATTTGGTTAAAGGTTGCAGGGAAAGGAGACCCATTTTCCTTAGTGATGGAGCAACTGGTATATTGCCCCTCTCAAGCAAATGACTTCCACCCATTCTCATTGAAGCAACTCTAATTAAATAGTAGATCACACACAATATAGATATGAAAATATAGAAAGAGACCTGGAAAGAAGAAATGACTTAGAAATCACTGGAAAGAGTGTAAGAGAGGTTAAGGGGTGAGGGTTGAACATATACCATTATAAAAGAATAAAATACATTTATTCACATCAAGAATGAGTATCCACTGGATAAGGTATTGTTGAAACTTCTCATCTTTTTCTTTAATTCATTGACTATAAATTCTGTGGTGTTTTTAAAGATAAATCCTCCACCCATACTATTCGGGAATGATTAGGTCCCTGTTGGAGGAGGTGTGACACTGGAAGAGGGCTCTGAGGTTTCAAAAAGCATCTTTGCCCCGTCTCTCTCTCTCTCTCTCCTCTCCTTCTGTCTCTGTCTCTGCCTCTCTGCCTGCAACCTGCATTCCAGAGATGATTGTCATCTTTTCTGTTATCCTAGTAATCCCAACCTCTCATTCTGCAGTCATCATGAAAGTGGAAAAGGGATTGAAGGCAGGTGTGTAAAGTGTATCTATTCTTTGTGAGTGCTATATGAAATGTGGTGCTCTCATCAGTATGGTGTAAATAAATTTAGCTCCTAATACAGAACCCATTGGTGTCACTATTTTATTTTCCACCCTTTTCTCTCAGCTGGAATTCCCTTAGCATAGATTTCTAAAGCCCAATCGCCCCATTAACAAATGAATTAGTCAGTTTTTTGTTTCTGCACTGAAATGCCCAAGACAGACTACTCATGAAGGGATGAGAGATCTTCTTGGGCTCATTTCAGACATCTGCTGAGGTTGGCACATCATAGCAAAAGAATTAATCAGAGTGAACAATCACATCTGAGAGATGAGGTCTCCATCCTTTTGTGAGACACATCCTGGATAATCTATACACTTACCACCAGGCCTCACCTCTTAAAGCACCTCCTAATAGTGACATGCTGGAGACTAGGCTTTTACATTTGGAGTTTTTTTATAGGTACTCACTGAAACATGGCAAGGTGGCATACATAATTTCTTATCTTTTAATTTAGACTGCTAAATTGTCTTCTAGGAAAAAATCAATTTAAAGCTCCATTAATAATCTGTTTTACCACATTTATTACACCAATAACTTAATATTACAAGGTTAACTTAATTGGACAACCATCTGTTTTACTTCTGTTTTGTTGACTGATATTGCAGTTGGCTTTTAAATATTTTTTACCCATTTTAAATTACTCTTATAATTTTCATAACAGAGATTAATGTTTTATTGATACCTTGAATTCCAATTGACTATATTTTCTTTTATATGAAGTATACCAAATATCTGCCAAGATTAATACCTTATTTCTCCAAATTTTGTGGCAAAATTATTTTAGTATTTCCATACTTAATTTCTACTACTATATTCAGAAACGTTTTTCTCATAAGTTTAACTAAATGGACAATTAATTTTACATTTTAGTTATTTACTATAATTACTATCATATTTGTTATTCCACACTTAAATGTATAAATACATTTTTTTTATTTTATACACATGTAAAAGTTTATTACCTAGTTTCTTTTCTCCATAGACTTCTTGGTGCTGTGTGTCTGCATATCTGTCTACCATCTATCAATAATCTATCATCATCTATTATCCAGTCTTCTGCCTCATCTGAATTTTTATATTAATTAGCTATGTGAAATAATGCTATAACAACTCTCCCTCTCTCTCTCTCTATATATATATATATGTGTGTGTGTGTATAATATATATATCATACATATATATGTATGATATATATCACCAAGGAAAGCTAATACCTTTTAAAATTAACTTTTTCTTTCTTGCTTGACTATTATGTCAGATAAATTTTGGACTAATATAAATTACATTTGTAAGAAAATTCTCAATTTGAATAAGAGTTTGCTAAGCAAAGTAGTGCTACAAAATGTTGAAATCTCCATATTTACTCATCCATTTCCCAATTGTTTTAGCTTTTCCTTTAAAGTACTTGCAGACTCATTTCTAGTGTTTCTATTTTTTTATTGACTATTTTCTTCAAAATTAGCATTGGCAAAAGGTAGAAATATCATAGAAAAAAATCTGATTTACATAAGCTTGGAGATCACATCAGATAAAACTGAAGAGATGGAGAGATTTTGAGCATCCTGTTGAGGAAGGAGAAGGAAACAGTGGACTCTGTTTCCCAGCTCTCGTCCAGCATCCAGAGATTTCCCTTGCTCATGTGTGTTCCCCAGCCTCTGATGCCCACACATGGTTTCCGTATGTACCTGCACAGTGCACAGACACGGAAAAGTCAGCAGAAGCTCTGCCCACCTTTAAATACTCCGAGAGATGTATTACACAGAAAGACAACACATGCAACACACGCTATAAAAGCTCAGAATTTTCTGGGCCAGTGAGATGGTTCAGCGGACAAAGGGGCCTGCCACAAAGACTGAGGACCTGGAGTCGCAGTGGTAGGAGAGAACAGACTGCAAAATTTCCCCAACCTCCACATGCTTGCTTGTAGCTAATATGATCCCCACCTCACCCCACACCAAAGAAAGAGATAAAATGTGAAAAAAAAAAAAAAAAAAAGAAATGTTAGAAAAAAAATCCAGTTAAAAGCAGGCTGGGAATTAACGTTTATTAACTGATTTTTTTTTTCTTCTTTGACCAAAAGTCACACAAAAGCATAGCCCCTGATTCTCCAACTTGATAGAGGATGAAATTCCTAGGTTTAGTCATTAAGGCAGAAGTCAATTCACTTTAAACACTGAATACTTGAGCCATCTGTTATTTGTATTTCTTTTAATGCTAATTATGGACATAATTTACTAGAATTATTTCCCTTCATTTTTTTCCTCTTTCTCTGTGTATACACACGCTTGCCCTACCAAAGTATCACCAAATGTAGTGTAAGTTTTTGGCCTCTTTAAGTTTTGAAACAGAGAGAAAAAAGATGGTATCATGGCGCCCTCTCCTGGGGAATTCACATATGACTTGAAAATAGTGTAAAAGGGAAGGATATTAGTTAAACATATTTAGTAAATCAAAGCTATTCATGTTATCACTTAATAATAGAAAGATGATTTTATAGTGTGGTATTATGTATTCATTTTAAATTGCATTTGTTAGTCTTTTAAATGCTGTTTCCAATGAAACAATCCCATCTCTAACAAACTGTTCCGGTGGCACATTTGGGTAGATGGTGAACAGGATGGAAGCTTTGATTTCTTCTCAGGCCACGCTGACTCATGCCACTCAGAAGGTGAAGGGCATTATCCAAGCACTAAGCTTCCAGCAGGGGACTCGAACTGGCTCAGAGAAAATCACTCATCTCTTGGTCTACATCTTTTTACTTTCCCGGTACATCTTTTGGTTTTAAAAAGCTGGACAGCCACTCCTTGCGTTTTTCTTTAAGTTAACATATGTTTAGTGAGAACTGGCTTTGCTTGGTTGTTTATTTATGGGGATCATCCCTCTTTCATCTTTCTTAACTGGAAATAGCTAGGGTCACTTGCTCACTAAGTAGCCACCAATCAGGACTCCTAGCTGAGGCCGAGGCCCTGAGCCCTGGGAAGGGAAATTCCCCTCTGGGACTGCAACCCTATCCCCATCCCATCCCAAGAATGGATGCTGAAGCCACAGAGTTTCTCTGAAATTTATGCCATCTGGTTCTTCCTTCCACACTGAGTGTTTTCGCTGTGCTATGAAACTGGAGTAGAAGTCACTGCCTATCTTCTCCATACCTGTCTTAACCTTCTTTTTAAAAATCCATTGTTTAAAAAGAAATTCCCTGGCTAGGTGACCTTCCAAGGACCGGGGAACCAATTTGGATTAATTCTCTCTAGTCCACATCTGCTCTGTTAGCAAATCCCGTGGATTCTGTGATGATCTTTCAAACTCTACCACCTGTTTCCACAACCAAACACTGTCTTTGCCCAAGGTGCTAGAGAGGCTACTCATCAGTTCCTGGTGGTCATGACCCACTTTCCACTTACCTGCAGCTGTGGGGCTGCCTTCAAAGATGGACCAAGACTTGTCTTATGTCTAATCTCCTTCCATAGCCTTCATTGCACTCACCACTCCTCAGCCCCCCACTGACATATCCAGTTTACTGTTGTCCACATCAGCACACCTCTGGCCATGCATATGTCCAGCAGGCTGCCTCTCCCTCTAGCCTCTGCTCACTTGACCTGTCATTACATTTGCTGATGTCACTTCTCATCACTTTTTACCCTTTGTGGTGGCTATTCCTGACTTGTGTTCAGATATGATCTTAGATGTCATGCTTCAAAGAGGCTGTTTGAGACCAGACCCTTAGTACTCTCCACCCATTTCCATCCCCTTGCTTCATAAGAATACCATAGCTGGGCACACACCTTTGATCCCAGCACTTGGGAGACAGAAGCACATGGATGGGTCTCTGTGAGTTTGAGGCCAGCCTGGTCTACAGAATGAATTTAAGAATAAGCTCCAAAGCTACAGAGAAAACCTGACTCACCCCCTCCCCACTGCCAAGAATACCACTATGTTTCTTTCATTGTCTATAGTAACCAATATTACCTAGTTAATATGCACCCCCATAGCTGGACTTCTAGAATGCAGAAGCCTTGTCTGATTTATCTTATACCACCAAGAGAGTTTCTGGCACAAAGTAAGCATCCAATGGGAAGCTGCCCCGTACGGGGCCAGTTCAGTTCTGTCATCCCATGAGCTACTGAGTGGTTTTATTTCTAATTGTTGCAGTTCTTGTGGGGTGGTTTGGAAATAGGTGTCTTTGTTCTTGTGGGGTGGTTTGGAAATAGGTGTCTATGTAAGCCTTTCTTTGTTTGTTTATTCTTTTTTTATTGAAAGCAGAGTTTCCCTCCCCCCACTCCTCTTCCCCAGATCCACCCCCTTCTGTTTCCTTTTCAGAAAAGAGTGGGCCACAGTCAAACTAGACAAAACAAGATAAAATAAGACAAGGTGAAAGCCCTCGTATCAAGGCTGGACAGGCAACCCAATAGGAGGGAGAGTCCTAAGAGCAGCTGCTGCCACTGTTAGGAGTCTCACAAAAATATCAGTCTAATGGCTATTGCATATATGAAGAGGATCTGGTGCCCATGCCAGCCCCATGCTTGCTATTTCAGTCTCCATTAGCCCATGTGAGCCTTGCTTAGTTGATTTGGAGGGTCTTGTTCTCCTGGTGTCTTCCATCTCCTCTGACTCCAACAGTATTTTCTTCCTGAGTGGGGTGACCCGATGGATACCTCCAATTTAGAGTCTCCACATAATGTTTGGCTGTGGATCTCTGCACCTGTTCCTATCTGCTACCAGAGGAAGCTTCTCTAATGATGACTGGACAAGGCACCAATCTAGGAGTAGAATGGAAAATTATTAGGAATGTTGTTATTATGTATGTATGTATGTATGTATGTAAGTATGTATTTACATATTCGTGTTTTTACTTATTTAATTTTGCCAGTCATGTTTGATTCTAGGCTCAGCCTCTGGGCTATATCCAGTCTCCTATTTTTGGCCATCCAGGCAGTGTAGGGCATGCTCCCTTTCCTGGTGTGGTCTTCAAAAAACAAACATTGGTTGGCCACTATTACATGTTCTATTCCACTGTTGCCCAAGCACATCTTCAGTCAGGACAGATGGTAGGTAGAGGGGTTTGTGGCTGGGTTGGTGTCCATGTTTCTCTTTCCATCATCCACAGAGTACATTCTCTAGTCAAAGAGACTAGAACAATGTAGGGGTGAAGACTCCAAGCAAGTCAGCACCAGATGGACCTCTTTATGTTCAATGACCTGTGGGCAATTGCCCTCAGCAATGGCACAATGTTGGTTTTTCAGAAGGGGATTTTCTGCCTAGCATCAGACTGTTGTTTAGGGATCTCTACAGGACCCCCTCAGGCAATTACTAAATAGAATGTATCCCAGTCCCACTGCTGGAAGCCTTAACTGGCTACAAAAGTTCACCAGACAGTTCAGCCTCCCCATCCTCCATTCCCAGGAGTCCTCACTGGGATCACACTAATAGATTCTAGGCAGTTTGCACTACACTAGGTTTCCACACTGCCCCACATATGTCTCACGCTCAATTCCAGTTGTCTCTCCCTTCACTCTCTCCCTCCACCCACAACTGATTCATCCTGTTCCCACGCACACCCAGGTCCATACACAGATTTATTCAATTCACCTTCCCAGGGAAATCCATGCTTCCCCTATATCCCTTCTCTTTAACCTCTCTTGGTCTGTGGATTTTAGCTTGATTATCATTTACTTAACAGCTAATTCCCACTTATGAGGGAATAATACCATATTTGTCTTTCTGGGTCTGGTTATTTCATTCATGATTTTTTTCCCCTGGTTCCATTCATTTTTTTTATTTTATTTAATTTTATATAACAAAGTCCAATTAAATGAAAACAAACATTTATACACAATATTTGGGAATTTGGGCGTCGTTCTTTCCAAACTACTTCCTGCTGGTAAGGGGCGTTGTCATGGGGGAATTCGAAGAAGATTCAGATATCCTAGCTGTAGTCTGTAGGGCTGTTTTGTCCAGCTGCTTTGAATGTAGGATCAGCTTGTACTCTGTTTCAGGCAGTCTGGCGTGATCAACTGGTTCCATCCATTTGCCTGAAAATTTCATGATGTCTTTTTTTTAAATTTTTTTAATTTATTTTATATAACCAAGTCCATTTAAATGAAAAAAAAAACATTTATAGACAATATTTGGGAATTTGGGCGTCATTCTTTCCAAACTACTTCCTGCTGGTAAGGGGCACTGTCATGGGGGATTCTAAGAAGATGCAGAAATCCTGGCTGTAGTCTGTAATCATGATTTCTTAAAAAAAAAAAAAAAAAAAAAAACAAAAACAAAAACAAAAAAAAAAAAACAACTGAGTAATGCTCACAGTTCCTTTATCCATTCATCAATTGAGTGGCATCTGGTTTCAATGCAAAGAATTTTTCACTTTTAGGCACAATGCTACAGAGTCAGCTCATGAGACCTCTGCCCATGGAAACTCCATGTGTTTTTACCACATTTTAACACCATCTAGGTGGTCCCTTCTGTGTGTTTCAGAAGCCATGTGCCTATGTTTAGACTTATATTTGTGACTTCTCCACTAGACTGAAGCCACAATAATAAAAATAGTAAAGGCCATTTATTTGTTTTTTAAAGCCTCAATGACCCTGTGTGTGTGTGTGTGTGTGTGTGTGTGTCCACCCGTCTGTCTGTCTGTCCTAGAGTTCTCTATTGTCTTGCTCTCCTTTTAAACTTTCAATAGGACTGATTACCTTTGTGCTTGTTCTGTCTTGTTTCCCTTACCCACTGGAGGGCAGTAGAGGAAAAGATTTCAGAAAAAAAAGCCAGCCATTTCATAGAAAACATGGTTAGTGTTGCATACCTCCCTTAAAACAACCTGGTCCTAAATGTCAAATCTAATGGTGAAACCTATAAAGGTGCTGTTTTTTCCTGGCCCTCACCCTGAAGATTAACTTACTAACAACAGCAGCCAAAGTATTCCTTGGAGGGGATGGCTAGCTGAGTGGCATGTCCTATGTTTCTGTCTATTAAAAACATTTGCCAGTATTTCCCCGTATCTGCATCCCTTCATTCATTTTTGCCTTCAACCCTCTAAAAACTATTTCTGCTGTACCAAATGATTTTTTTCCAGGTTGTAAAATGGCACTTTATAAGTTTGGATGTTGGCATTCTGCCATGAACCTTGTTAGGAGTGGAACCAGTCTCCATATAGCTCCTATACTGGATAATATATCAATGAGTCAATTCCATCCTTAAACCCTTCCCTTATTCCTTCTAGAGATTGCATAACAGTATTTACACTTTTGAAAGAATTCTACTCTTCTAGTAGTAGAAGTTGGCACCCAGGATATGACCTTCCCACCCTACCCATGCACCCCTGAGTTTCTTCTCCTACTCTTCAGAGACTTGCACAGCCTGAAAACTGTAGGGCAACTCAGTTTCTTTTGAGCAATTGAGGAGCACTGACTATAATTATTCTAAATGTAGCAGTGCATGGGGATTTTGATAGGTCTAAGAATGTGCTCTATCTCTTCATGCACCCCCTTCCTCCATCCATAGTAGCTATAATGACTCTCTGTATGTCTTCCCCTCATTCTCTGTTGCTTTCTCTTTGTGATGATTAATCTTGGCTGTCCATTCCATTGACTATATCTGGGCTCAACTAAAACCCAAGCAGCTGGGAATGCCTGGGAGGGATTTTCTTGATTGGTTCATTTGAGGTGGGAAGACCCCTTCTAATTCTCAGCCATGCCTTCTGATGGCAGCCCGCATACAAGAACCGGGAATCAGGAAGTTTTTCTGTGTGTCTGCTTGCTTTCACTCTTGCTGAAGAGACATTCTGTCACCAGTATTATGGCCTACATCTTTAGAATCCAACATAGACTGAGTCATTCAGCCTTATGGACTAAGTAACTACAAAATTCTTGGCCTTTCTCTGGTGGTGAGACAGCCATTGTTGGACTAGCTGGATCACAGTCTGTAAGCCACTCTAATAGTACATACATACACATATACATGCATACATACATACTGGGAGGAGCTATATACATATGGGGAAGAGCTACATATATGTGTATATACATATCAGTTCTATTCCTCTAGAACTCTTATTACTGCATTCTTACTCCAACACTTGTTCTCTCTCTCTCTTCTGAGTTTGGCCTACTAGTAAGAGTATTTCAATGTGCACTGTACTGTATACAGGTCACGCAAAGGTAAGTATTTGACGTCTGGCATTGTATAACAGAGCCATAAAAGATGTATGAAATTAATGTACATTGCTGTTTTATCCTTCAATCTCTACTCTATGATGACCATTATGTTCTGAAAAATAACAAAAAGATATGAAGAGCTCATTGCCCTTGAGTTCCATCCCATCCCTTACCCAGAGCTATGTGGGCTGTTCTAGAAAGGCCCACCTCCTCTACAGCACTTTTCTCCAGAGTCCAGTAATCACTTGATTACTAACACATGGGCAGGTAGAAGTGACTTGTTACAATTTGACCTGGGAAATTTTTCCAGAGATTTTATATCTTTGGAATCTTTATGGTCATAATAAATTTCTTTTGCCTCCCCCCCCGAGAGAGAGAGAGAGAGAGAGAGAGAGAGAGAGAGAAAGAGAGAGAGAGAGAGAGAGTAGACTCTATAGGCAGTGCCTTGGCATGGGGGACTTTCTGAAAAGGCAGCCTATGATTCAAGCTTCCTTGAGCAATTAGTCCTCTCCTCTCTTTGGACATTCAGGGTAGGCCAGTATTCTCAGTGTATTTCTTGAGATCAAGGAAATGAGTGAATATGATTAGAATGGTCCCTTCTTTCTTCTCACATTTCAGCACCAGCCAAGACTTGCTGACTTCTGCCACATTTTTCAGTTCAAATCTGTTTCACCAAAACATAAAGTTGGCTGATGGTGAAAGAAGCCGCAGAAGCCTCCCCTCTGACCTCCTTGGGGACTGAGGCAGACCTTGGAATGGGCAGCCAGCAGCTCTGACAGGTGATTTTAAAGGCTGGCTGTAAATGTGAGCATATTTCCTACCCTTAGCCTGCTGCTATAAGAGGAGGAGTAAGTTGGCAAGAAATGATGACAGCATTTCCCCTGGACAGAGCTGCCACCTGAAGCCAACTGTGCACAGTAAAAGAGTAGTCCATTCCCTTTAATTACAGAGAAACTAGCATTTCCTTTCATTTCATTCTGAAATGGAATATGGTTCCCTTTTCATTAAATATGAACATCCCATAAAATATGGATTAGCCATGGGGCTTGCTGGTGAACTGTGAGTTACAGTCTTTCCAATAGGGCTTGAATTATTTGTGTTGGTTTTATGATCTGGAAAGCAAATGTATGCATGCCATAGACTGAGATGTTGGAAATTAACCATCCTAATAGTCACTTGCTTTACATTTCAGCCTTGACAAAGGCCAAGACAATTCACTGCTGAAATGAGTCCATTGTAACCAATGTTTGTCACTAGGTCACAGGATAGCCCGACATTCTTCCCAAGTGAGTCACTCACTCTGGCTTCAGCCTTTTGCTGACTGTAACATGATGGCTTGCTGAAGTGCTCCTGGCTTTACTCATTGTAACTTTCTTACCCAGACAAGCTGGGGAGTTTGTCCAAACACACATGATGTAATTGTGGTTTCTAAGAAGAAATAATATTTGGAAGCTTGAGACTATGTGGCTTTCACATGAAGAAATAAAAGGCAAGAGGAGGGAAAATAAATGATAATTCATAGATTCATGAAGTGTGATTAAAGCTAGCAACGTGGTTTAATTTAAAACAAGACTCAAGGTAATTGTTATTTTTTTTTTATGATCTCATAGGGGAAAAATGCTTTCTTTGCTAGGTTTGTGGTTTTATTGGCTATGTCTAGGTTTGTAACAGTGTAAAACACATTAAGAAAGAGCCCTTCCCCCTCTTCTTAACAAACTAAAACCAAAATGTAAAATTCAGCAGAGTCCAGACCACCTCACAGAATCACATCAAACTCAAATGTTCTGAGGCACCCAAATGGGGGTGGGATATTAGTATTTAATTTTCATTGCCTTTATTAAACTAAGGGCTTTTTTGTTTTGTTTTTTGAGAAAGGGTTTCTATGTATAGCTTTGGAGCCTGTCCTGGAACTAGTTCTGTAGACGAGACAGGCCTCAAACTCAGAGATCTGCCTGCCTCTGTTTCTGAAGTGCTGGGATTGAAGGTATGTGCCACCACCACCCAGCTATTAAACTAAGAACTTTTAAGTTCCTTCATAGTATATACTGTGTTTACTTATACATGGTATGTACATCCTCTATATCAGTGGTTCTCAACCTTACCAGCCCTGCAAAGGAGTTTCAGGGGGTTTACACTGGTCTCTCTGCCCCCCTGCCTCCTTCATCAGATTGTTTACTCCCCGGGAATGTGGTCACTACCCTCATTCTGCTTGTTTGTGCCACATAGTGAAGATATTACAGGAGCTGATAAATCAATCTGACAAATAAGAATTATGTCAACCTGTATATCTGCCTTTATCTTCATGTTAAACTCAGAGACACTGTATATAACCTGTAAAGGCATCACAGCGCATATGTGAAACAAAATAAAATGAAATGCACAGTGAATTAGAAGTAAGAAAGGAAAATCTCCAGGTACCTAAATACCAGTGTAGAATATTTATCATCCCAAATGGTGATGGAATTTAATCTATGTTTTGAGCCAAGAATCTTACATCAGCTCTGTAGAGGTATCCTGGATGCTCTCTGGGCACTCAAAGTAAACTATAACCAAGACATCTAAATAAAGGGAGATAAGTAGATGGTCTTGTTCAAACATAACTTCTTACCAGACCAGGAGAAAACAGTTACCAGCAACAATGGCACAGATACCCAGAGTTGTGTTTCATGTGATCATGTACACTAATATTTAATTTTTTTTGTAGTAAGTCATGAGCTGCGAAATTACCCTTAGGGATTTTATTATCAAAATGGGTATCATGCCAGAGAAAGGCATAGATATCTGGAGCTGAGAGCCCTCACTGAATCTCAGCAGGGCTCCAATAGAAAATGATTCACACCCTAGGATTCTCAGAGTTAAAATTAAAATTAAAAGGAAAATGAAACACTGGGAATTCACAAAGAATGCATCTAATTCAGAAAATCTGAACACAATGGTAAAGTAATTTACTTAAATTATTCTAAATGCTGAAGGAGGGATAGGACTACATAAGGAAAGAATGGTTAGGAAACAGCATAGCAGGTAGGTCAGGAAATGAGCCTAAGAAGTGAGAAACACTGCTTTCACTCTATGTGGGAGTTTCCCTTGGAAAAAAAAAAAAGAATGTAAGAGTTCTTAGAGGTCTGGGGAGAAAACAAACCCCAATTAAACAACAAAACAAAACACAAAACATGAAAAACAAAGTAAAAAGCAGGAAGCCATTCCTTCAGGGGGGTGGGAGAGGGAGGGAATGACCAAATATCCACCTAGAGCCAAACTTTACAGGAAATATAAGGACTTACAGTTCCAGAAGGTAGGGGCCTGATAATCAGAATTGGGAGCATGGCAGGTGAGCAGGTATGGCACTGGCTCAGTACCCGAGAGATTACATCCCTGACAGCAATCATGAGGCAGATAGAATGCTAATTGGGAAAGGCATGGACCTTGGAAACCTCAAAGCCCACTCCCAATCACACACGTCTTCCAAGAAGGCTACGTCCCCTAACCGCAACCCTTGTCAACTGGGGATCAAGTATTCAAATATGTGAGCCTATTAGGGCCATTCTCTTCTAGATGACAACACAACATAGTCTGACCCCTGTAAGCTTCTAGCTACATCATAATGCAAAATAATTTTAGTTCAACTTCAAAGGTCCCTACAGTATTTCAGTCTTGATTATTTACAAATCCAAAATGTCTTTAGAGACTCAAGGCAATATCTTAATTATAACACCCTATAAAATCAACACATTTCAAATTTCATAAGGAAGTGGTTAAAAACATGGAATTGAGTTATAATATTGGGTGGCAGACAACGAAAGCAGAATTTACTGTGCTAAAGGGACTTATTGGTTAAAAAACTTTAAAAATTGTCTCTGTGTGTATGATTGTGGGCATGTGTGTGTATGTGTAGGTGTGTGTGTGTGTGTGTGTGTGTGTGTGTGTGTGTGCGTGCATGTGTGAATTCAGGCACTATGGAGGCCAGAGGTATCAGATTTATTTTCGTGGAACTGGAGTTAGAAACCACTGATGTGGGTGCTAGGAATTTAACTTCATCCCTCTGCTCTCTCGCCATAGTAATGAGACTTTGAATTTTTTTTAGCTATAAGTGCAAATTCCAATATGTAAAATAAAACAGTTTGAATACCAAGATTTATGAACAGTAGTATTGTGAATATGAATGGAATCATCTTTCAGGAGGGTGATGAAAAACAAAGTGATGAAAAACAAAGTATTTCATACTGTTTAGGAAATAATTAGAGATACAAAATAAGATTTACATCTAAGAATATTCATTAAAGTTATTTTTGATACTGAATAGTTCAATTTATAATGCTTAAAGTGCCACCATAGAGACTAGTCAAGTAAATGATGAAGCCATAGTCAAAGAGATATAAAATGCCATTAAAATTCATGTTATCTTTAGTAAACCATGGCCAAAACCAAAAATTACTGTGTGTTGAGAGGAAGCTACTCAAAGAACATGGGCCAACTCATGCTAATTACACATGATTTCCACAAAAGTATTTCCCTGTCTTTTTCACACTCAATGTATTTTCTTAGGAACAGAGTGTGAGTTTAAGTATCTCATTCCCTGTCAGGCATTTTCTCTAGGTTGGAGGAATTCACACAAGGGCTATGTTGACAGTTCTACAAAGCCTTCATAGAATAGTATTAAATAAAAAAATTGCATATATAAGAACACATGGCTTTTGATGATACATTTGAGAATAGAAATGAGCATGTGGGTTAAAGTCAAAGCAGATTAAACTGCAGGCAAATGTAGGTAATCCTCAACAGAAATTCATCAATACATCCCTGAATGTACTTCTGGGTCTGGGGACATGGATTATGTTAAATTTCTTCATGATATAGGTGTTCTGAACTCTCTGTAGAAAGATGAGTAATATCTCTGTATTAGTACCTGCTTTTATTTTCTTCCATTAAAAAGCCATTTGCTTTTATTTGCTTTTTCTTTTGTAAATTTACCTTTTTTTTCACATTTCTTTCCATTTACTGAATTTTTTTTAATTGAGCTATATATTTTCCCCACTCCCCTTCCCACCTCTCCTTTACCCTTCCACCTTCCTTCCTGCCCCCCAGGATTTCAATTTACTCAGAAGATCTTGTCTTTTTCCCCTTCCTAGGTGGATCCATGTATATCCTCTTTGTTACCTAGGTTTTCTGGTGTTGTAACATGTAGTCTGGTTGTCTTTTGTTTTATGTCTAATATCCACTTATGAATGAGTATATATTATATTTGTTTTTCTGGGTCAAGGTTATTTCATTCGGGATTGGTATTCTCTAGTTCCATCCATCTGCCTTGCAAATTTCAAGATGCCATTTTTTCCCCCATTGAGTAATACTTCATTGTGTAAATGTACCACATTATCACATTTTTCTTATCCATCCTTCGGTTGAGGGGCAACTTCGAGAGGTGCTTTCCATGCAGCATGAATGGCATGACTTAGCTCAGTCTCCAGCTTTGGAACATGGAACCAAGCACCCTGCATATTCCTGACCATACAACAGCCACATGAGATGGTAACGGCCAGTTTTATGAAACACAAATTCATGAAACATATTTTTCTGCCATTGGATATGTACTGGGGAGAGGATGAAGCAATAGCTCCTGTCTCCATACCAGAATGCAAATTTGGGGGAGGGCCCCAGATGACTACCAGCAGCCCTAGTGGGGGTGGGGGGGAGGGCATTGGGCATCATCTCTGTGGCACTCTGTACCTTCCAGATACATGAGCATCAGAACTACCTCCTTTGCTCATATAGCTGGGTTATGAGTTTCAGTTTCTTAAGTTTAAAATAATCTTGACATGCTTCAAACAAGTTTTGCGGTTACATTTTATTCGTGTCTTCATTTATGGTGATCCCGAGATTCATTGTATCTGATCATAAATCTCTGAAAGGAATCACAGAGATTCGCTTTGTGAGATGATTTATTACATCAGGACAGCTTTTATTTGTAGGCTTTTGTGTAAAATCAGGGAACACATTCATTCTCATTAAGTGAAAAAACTTACAGTGATGCATTACATGTCTTGAAATCCCTCAAAATAACATTTTAACTTAAAAAAAAGCAAATGTTATATAAAAGTAATTTCTCCCTCTGTTAGTTCGGGTCTTTATTCTCAAAATAGTAGAAAAAATGCTGAATTTTTGCAATTAGGATAGACAGCTAAAGATAGTTTGAAACAAAAGTGTCCATCATTCACTAGTCTGTGACAAAAGTGGCAAAACATACCAGGAGGCACCTACAGCCATCACGCCAACACTGGCACCCAGTAATCTCCCCAACAGACCCTAAAGATAACCTCCTACCATGGTCCACATGTGGTGTTAAGGGATAGAGGGCAGGTACCCTGATCTAGTCTATTACATATCTGGCACTTGCATTAAAATCAGCCAAGATAAGTGAGCAAGTTCACTGTGCATTCAGCGGTCACAGTCCTCTCAGCTCCAATTATGAGCCCACTATCTTTGGGTGGTGAAGTACATGAGCAACCCTGTTCAAAATACTGATTAGTTATCTAGTATTTGCTGGGTCTTGAGAACCCTGTGGGGAAATTCCCTGGTGGCCAGTGAAATGCATTTTACTTTTCATGGCTCTATTGAAAGGGATTTTAATCCCCCGGACATTTTGTCTGCTTCCTTAATAAAGTCAGAATTTCTAAATATTTTTTTCCTAAAGGTCAAGCTGTCTTCACAGCTTCTCTGAACACTTTCCTAGGGCAGTTCAGTTCTTTTGATATTAATGAGCACTTCTCTCATTAGGGTGGTAAATGAGAATGCAGGGTGATGTATTAAGTAGGCCAACAGAGCTTCTTTTGGTTGGGATAAACTAGAATGTGAGTTAACTTGTAAAATAAAGTAGTCCTTGAGAAGCTAGTAATTTTCCTTTTTGTGTCTGGACAACACAACTTGGGAGTTGCCTTTCTGACACAGCCTGCCAGAAAAGGCAGATTTGTAGCCCATAACCTTTCTTCAGGTGCATTTGCAACCCATTCCACATCACTGCAACTGCCTCCACTGCTTCTAGAGCTATAGATATTTTCCACATTTTTGTTCAGTTTTAACTATTCTATATATAATAATGCTAATTAGCAAGCATTCCTCTCTAAGCAATCTGGGACATGATACATATGCATAAAAAGAAAAGCAAGCCAAACTGGGCTTAGTGCCCAGAAAAATTTTTCTCTATCACTCATAAACAACTTGGGGAATTTTGCATACATATACCACACACACACTCACACACACACACACACACACACACACACACACACACACACACACACGACATGAAACAACTTAGCAATATGTCCAATGTTGAGTGATTAAAGAAAAACACCATAAAAAGTAAAATTTGCTCCAATAGAGTTTAATCCACGTATGACAGTGAACAGACAATGGTTGTGTGGACAATACCCTGCAGGCCATCACAGTCATGCTGAGTCCTGAATGTTGAAATGATGATAATTATCATGAATGTTGTTGTCTCATCCTTCATTTTCAATTCATTCATTACTTTCCAAGTCGTTCCCTTCACCACATTCTTATCTGTCTTGGTGTCATTAGTGTTCTTTCATCAGAAAATATGTACAAAAGTATTGGCCAATAGGAAAGCAAGATAGGTTGGACTAGTAGAGAAGGAGGAGAGAGAAAGTAGTAAGGAGGAGTCAGCATGGAGAGATTGGAGAGAGCAGAATGCTGCCCCTCTCTCTGGTAAAATGAGACCACGTGGAAATACTTAGATTAATAGAAATGGGTTAATCATTAAGACAGAGCTAGCCGATAAGAAATTAGTACCTGGCAAACAACTTTATATCTAATACAGAGTCTCTGTGTGTTATTTGGGGCTGGCGTGGTGGTGGGACCAGACCAGCGGAAAAACCACTCCTAACATATGGCACCCCAACGTGGCTAATGAGAACTTCCACTTAAAATTTAACAAAAGCTTAAAAAAGGGTTTTAGAAACAAAAGAACAAAGACATGCAAGGCTTCTTGCTAACAGCATTTTTCTGGGTTGGACTCTGTTTTGTGAGAGACAAGCAAAGATTTTCGCGGTTCCTTTAAGGGAGGTTTCCTGACTCAGCATAAGCGGCAAAAAACTGCACGGCTTTTAAAGAGCTCTGCTAACGATTCATTGGTGTGTACGAGCTGGCAATGGCAGTGACCACATCTCCAAGCTGGCAACATGCTGCTAGATGGCAGCACAGACCAAGGCAGCGAGCACAGCTCTCAGTTCTGGCTGTAAGTACCCGCCGCCATCGTGGGTAGACCGTGATTTAAACAACTGTGGTTTTCATGTTAGTTGGCAGCAGTCTTGTAGGTCTCTAGACCTTTCTTTATGTTCAGTTTTCTCTTCAAACCAATATTGGCTCTTTTTTTTTATGTTCTCTCCCTCTCCCTCCCTCCCTCCTTCCCTTTCTCTCTCTCTCTCTCTCTCTCTCTCTCTCTCCTGTCTTCTATTCCTACCCTGACTCAATCTTCCTAGTTGCACATGTTTTCCTCTCCTCCCCTCTCTTTCTCCTACTTCTCTCTCCATTTACTGCCTCCCCACTTCCCCTGTGCTCTGGGGGACTTGTCCCTTCCCTCTTCTGTGAGAGGGACTCTATATGAATCTCTTAGAATACACCTTGGTGTGAATTATAGGCTGGTGATCCTTTGCTCTAGGTCTAAAATCCATATATGAGTGAGTACATACCATGTTCCTCTTTTTGTGACTGGGTTACCTCATTCAGGATGGTTTCTTCATGTGCCATACACTTGCCTGTGAATTTCAAGATACCATTATTTTTTTCTGCTGAGTAGTATTCCATTGTGTAGATGGAACACTTTCTTTATCCATTCTTCAATTGAGGGGCATCTAGGTTGCTTCCAGGTTCTTGCTATTACAAATAATGCTGCTATGAACATAGTTAAACAGATGTCTTTGTTGCAAGATGTGGATCATTTATATATATGCCTAAGAGGGGGATTGCTGGGTCCTGTGGTAAACTAATTCCCATTTTCCTGAGGAACCGCCATACTGATCTTCAAAATGGCTGTACGAGTTTGCACTCCCACCAGCAGTGGAGGAGTGTTCCCATTTCTCCACATCCTCTCCAACATGAGTCGTCATTGGTGTTTCTAATTTTAGCCATTCTGGCAGGAGTAAGATGGTATCTCAAAGTTGTTTTGATTTGCATTTCTCTGATAGCTAAGGATGTGGAGCACTTTCTTAAGTGCCTTTCAGCCTTTTTTGATTTCCTCTATTGAGAATTCTTTCTTCAGTTCTATACCCCATTTTTAATAGGATTATTTGGTGTTTTGATGACTAGTTTCTTGAGTTCTTTGTATATTTTGGAGATCAGCCCTTTGTCGGATATAGGATTGGTGAAAATCTTTTCCCAGTCTGTGGGCTGCCGTTTGGTCTTGTCCACTGTGTCCTTTGTTTTACAGAAGCTTCTAAGTTTGTGGAGGTCCCATTTATTTTTTGTTTCTCTCAGTGTCTGCGCCCCTGGAGTTATGTTCAGGAAGCCGTCTCCTATACCAATTTGTTCAAGGGTACCTCCTACTTTCTCTTCTAAGAGGTTCAATGTGGCTGGATTGATGTTGAGGTCTTTGATCCATTTGGACTTGAGTTTTATGGAGCCCTCATCTAATACCTGTTGGAAACAGAAGCAAACACCCATACCTAAACACTGAGTCGAACTAGAAGAATCCAGATGCAGAGGGAGAGGACAAGACCAGGTTGCAGAAACACATAGAGACAGCTGACCTGAACAAGGAGGAGCTAACGGCCCCCAGACTGATAGCTGGGAATCCAGTATGAGAATGACTCAGACCCCCCTGAATATGGGTCTCAGCCAGAAGGACTGAGCAGTCTATGGGACCTCAGACAGTGGAACCAGGATGTATTCCTGGTGCACAAAAGGACCTTGCAGACACATCCCCCATGGAGCGATACTGCCTTAACCTAGAGACAGGAGAGAAGCCCTAGCCTCTACTTCAAATGACTTGACAGATTTAAATGATCCCACCTGGATTGCCCTACATGTGGAATTGGGGTAGGGGAATGTGAGGGGGGGATGGTCAGGGTGCATGTAAGAGGACAGAGAGGGTAAAAGGGAGGGAGGGGGAACTGGGATCAACATGTAAAATAATAAATTAAATTAAAAAAAGAAAAAAATCATCAGGAATCTCAACATGCTGACAACAGAGACTAAGACTCTCTTTAAATGTATCTCTTGGACACAGGTCACATATCCACAATGCTGAGTCAGTTCATAGTCCTTGGATCCAAGTCTGATCATTAGTTATTTAAATGAGCCCATAGTAAAAAATGTGGAATGTGCTGTACTTTACCAACAATATTATTAGCAAGATGCAAGAGGGAATGGATAGATAGATTAGTGGTTATGAGTTTATACTGTTCTAGCAGAGGATCAGAGTTAGATTCTCAGCACCTGCAGTGGGCAGATCACAACTTCCTGTCATTTCAGATTGAGGGGATTTTTTTTGTGGCATCCACTGGCACTCCTCTTCCTCACACGCATACAAGTCCTCAAGAAATATGGCCTGGGGTTCTGCCTTGCACACATCTTCACTAAATTAGCCTTCCTGTAGTTAGTTAGGCCATTTCTTTGAGCTGGCAAGGTTATCCGATGAGAGCTCCTCATTTGAAAATGGTTGAGAGCTCCATTGGCTGTATGCATGGGAGGGAAATGTAAGACATAGTAGATTGCATGCAAGCTTGAGATTTATTTGAGTTGACATTGTCTGAGACAGGTGTGAATTTTGAACCCGTTAGAGTGTTTATTATTGGTGTCTTTTGAAAGGCTCAAATAGACATGACATTTACCTATAAAAGCACTGGTTAATTGACAGACAATTTGGCATTAAGGACAGTATAAATGAATACTACTGTATTACAACTGGATTTTTTTTTGTTTCATATTGCCCAAATAATTATTTTTAAAATTCTTTTTCCTTCTTTGTTCTTCTTTCTTTTGTGTGTGTAAGTGTGTGTGGGGGGGATGAGTCTTCACACCAGGCACCTCTGTGCCTCTGTTCCAGCATTCTAAATTAGTTTCACACTAATTTAATTGTGATTATCTCTGCCTCTCCGACACCTGGCTTGACTTTGAGAATTATTCACCATCTGGTCAAATAGTGAGTAATTATAAAAACTTAATGGTGGGATAAAATATGGTTTGTTAAGAGACTAGATAGTGTTTTCAGAGTTGGGGAGCATTAAGGGAAGCTGTACCACTAATCTACTAAATGTGTTCCTGTTCTGTCAACATGCTACTTTTGGCGATCTCCTTAGGGGACTTTTGCCTTGAGGCAGGGCACAGGTGACAGTGGTGTGAATCACATCTCAGAGTCATTCATCCCAGATATCTTCAATAACCCCCATCTCATATAACAGGAAGCGCTACATGGTTTCTGTGTGACAAATGAACTTAAGACCACACTACTTCTTCCATTTATCAGTAGGTTGTCTGCTGGGCTGGAATGTCTCTCATTCAGGACAAGGCATATACGAGTGTGTGCTTTATCCATATGCAATGTTTTGCTGTGGTTAGCAAGATAACACATGGGGAATGGGTGTGTGTTTGTGCATTTAACATCAGCATGTGTTCTGACAGTGGAGGCTGTTTGGCTAATCCCAGGGTGAGACACCCTAACACAGTTACTTTATAGATTGTCCTCGGAGCCAGGCTTCCTTTCCTGGGTTTGCACCTGCCATTTGCGAGTTCTAAATTCTTGGCCAGGATAGTCTTCCTGCCTCATTTCTCATCTGTAGAGCAAGAATGAAAATGTGATTACCTGGTAGGGTAATGATAAACAATAGCACATAGAACATTAAGTGCTCAAAAGACTGCCTGGCATAGAAGTGTTGTGTGCTATTAAATAAATAATGGCTGTGACAAAATATATCCATAAAACATGGAAACAAACAGCCATTCTTAAGTATTGGATGAGATAACCAAGGGTACAAAATTTGGAGAGATAAAACAACTCAGGAAAAAAAATGCTGTGAATCCCATGAGTTCCCATGCTCACCAGTACTCTGACACCAGCTGTTCCTTTAAACACACAGGGATTCCTAGTTCTTCATCTCATATGTGATGTCGGGAGGTTTTTGTCAAGTTGTTATACTGAATTATTCCTTGCTAGCTTTTACTTTGGTAACTTGGATATACTCTTAAATGACCTTTGGATGTTGAATTTGTTCATTTAGCAAATAGTCATGGGCTGTGAGAAAAAGGCACTCTCAAAACAGAGGTGAACATTATAGAAGAAAAAAAACCCATGGTCTTAAGTAAAGATATCCAGATTATAAGTGGCACAAGCAACTTAGAACAGACTGGCATGGAGTAGAAGTAATGTCATGCAGGATATATGAATGGGGAGGTCAGGAAAGGTGTTAGGAATAGGTAATACTGACATGAAGGGTTGTGTCTTAGGGTTTCTATTGCTGTGAAGGGATGTCATAACCATGGCAACTTTTATGAAGGAAAACATTTAATTGGGAAGGCTTGCTTATAATCCAGAGGTTCAGACTACTATCATGGCAGAATATGGCAGCAGGTAGGCAGACATGGTGCTGATGAGGTTGCTGAGACTTCTATATCTTGCACAGGCAATAGGATGTGGACTGAGACACTGGGTGTGGCTTGAGCATGTAAAGACCTCAAAGCCTGATATCACATAGACATGCTTCCTCCAACAAGACCACATCTACTTCAATAAGGACACACTTCTTAATAGTGTCAGTCCCTTTGGGGAGCATTTTCTTTCAAACCACCACAGGCTGGATGATAGGGGAGCAGGTCGATCCTGCTAGACAAGGAAGACCAGGAACTGGAGAATCTGGTGAGGAAGAGAAGCTCAGGGGAGGACCACAGTGAGCCACTCAGGTGCTGGTATTCTGTGCTCTTTCTGGGGAATCGGATAGCACACCATTCTTCATTGCCCCACAGACCTTCTACTCCAGGCACTTAAAATATTTGACTAATTTTAAAGTGTTTTTTAAATGTGAAATGAAATCAACTATAATCCAGGAGACCTTACCATGGAAATTTGTTGCTATTGTATACAAAGAAACCTTTGAAACTTCTTTGCCCAGCATTTCCCCTGGTTCTGTTTTCTCTTTTGTTCTCCATTCCCTGCATCTGGCCAGCTCCACCTTCTCTTGTTTTCTGAATCCCTGTCAGACATCCTGCAGGTTCCTTCTACCTGCTTATGTAGGGCTGCTTGAATCTCTCTTTTCCACAGCCAGGAATAGGTTCTTGCACTACTTTGCATCTCTAAAATCTCTATAATCCTTTGCTATATAGAATTGCCCACTCTGAATCATGTAAAAAAAAAAACTAACTGCTTTTAAAATTATAATTTGTCGTATATACACACACACACACACACACACACACACACACACACCCAGGACTTGGGACTGAGAGGATTGTTCAATGGGCCAGGGTGATTTTTGTACAAGCCCGAAGACCTGAATTTAAATCCTTATCTCCTCTGTAAAAACCTGGGCCTGCCTGTGACACCAGCTTTTGGAGACAGACAGGCAGATCCCCATAACTTCATTATAGTGAGACGACCTCCTCAAGGAGAAGACACCAGATGTCCTACTCTAGCCTCTGCCTGCACACTCAATGTGCATGCACCACACACACACACACACACACACACACACACACACACACACACACACCCCTTATCCCATGATTCTCTAAATAAAGTAGAGAATATTGGTCCCTATTTTCTAGAGTTGACATTAACAGGACATAGCTTTTGTTAGTTTTTTTTGTTTTGTTTTTGTTTTGTTTTGTTTTGTTTTTGTCTGAAGTCGATACAAAGGGCTACCTCAACAAGGATTTTACTTGTAATAAAATTAAGCAGGTCACTTGTAGTGGCATTGCTTCACCACCATTGGTAGGGAGAAAGGTCAGAGGAGGTTATTTCTAATCTGGAATAAAGTAAGATGATGGTATCTTTATAAAGAATGGTTCATAGTGTAAGATTGAGTAGGGGCTGCAATAAGATATCAGCAGTTTGTGCTAGGGGATATAACTGAGATGAGAATGTGGCCCAATCATTTCTTCTGCATTGTATTTTTTATTGAGAATCAGAACACCGCCCTCATAGCCAAGGATCATTGCATGAAATATGTTGTTTTGACTGGAACCAGGCATATAATCACCTTAGTGTTCTATAAACAAGAATGGCACAGTATTCAAACTACCACTGTCCCTGCCTTTGAGATCTCTTATCCATAGCTCTCAGTCGGGCTAATCCTGTCAGATAAGGGTCATAGGATAATTGCCTCTTTGTAGGGTATTTGGCATGCAGGACTGCTGTCAGTCTTGAACTCTTTGAACTTGAAACCTTGGACTTTCCAGGGATTTGGCAAGCCATTCTGCATCAAGTATTAACATTTCAAGTGGGGTTCTGTGTGCCAAAACTCTTGTAAAAATATAATAATTTATATAATATGTGGAAGCTAATGGCCTATTGCTCCAGGAAGCCACAATCCAGGAAAAAAATTTTAAGCAAGATGCATTGACAACCCTTGTCTTTGTACATGTCTTTCTGAGAGGGCTGTGTTCTCAGAATGAATGACACCTATTCCAGACCTGGTCAAACTTTCCTGAAACATATCAAGGACACTTAGCTGTCTGTGTCTGGAAATTATCACAGTTTACTTAACATTAAAAAAGGGAAATTCCTTATAATGACTAAGGTAGTCAACTTATGACCCACTTCATAAGGGTATTTCTAAATATTGTAATAGGAACTAGGCTCAGAATGTCAATCAGAGTAAAGTGAATGACATGTTATAAACAACACTGGCTAAAATAACTGACCTATAATTAACAAAGGAGAAAGGGAATATTCACCAGCCAACTTGACAACTAGAAATGAATATCATGCTTGAGGCTAGCTGTAAACTCCAGTCTGTTATACAAAAAGCAATGAGTCTAATGGGGTGAGACTACATTAAACAGTGCCCAGGGGCACATAAAGTATAGTCGGGCTGCCAGGCATATCAGCCATGAATCGGAAAGTGATCCAAATGGCAAAGGCTGCACAAATCCTTTTCTGGAAGGCAACATATGTGACTGGATCCAATTGCATCTTTTCACCATGATGCTGTGCAACTAAGTCTTTACTTATCTTACTCTTACAGACACAGAAGTTCAGAGTAGCAACTCTCAGACTGCTGTATTGAGGCAACATGCATGCTACATTTGGCCAATTTTTACATTAGCCAGAGTTTTCAGTTTGAGCTTTAATTATCATATAAACAGCATTTCATTTTGTGATAGCCTTCCATTTTGGTAAACCAGATGCAGGACTGATGTGAGACTCCCAGGGCAGAAGAGAATTCCTAATAAGGAGCACTACAGCCAACACTTAATAAAACACTATTTTCAGAAAAGACATTGGAACTTCACAATACAGACACAGGCTCAAAATACTTATTTAAAAATATTGCATGATAGTTGTGGCTGCTAAGAAAAGAATCTTCTGTGGCTATACAAAGTTTCTGTATGCACATCAGGGCATTTTTCAAAGAGTCCCAGGGCATTGAACCTCACATCCAATTTCCTCATCAAGTGTCACAGTGGAGCCACGGGTAGTTTTCTGGATAGTCACACCAAGAATCTCTTATGTTACATAACTTCCCAAAGTAAACAAATACCTAAGCTTCCTAATGAAGAATCAGTAGCTTTGGCCATTTACATGAGCATCTGATCATCCGAAGGCCACAGAGAATGTGTCTGCTTGGGCTTCCGGCAGGGCAAGCCCTACAGCTCTTGTTTGCAGTCTGTTAGAGCAGCTGGTGTAACCCCCTCAAATTTAATGTTTTCAGTGACAGCCATACAGTCTCTTTGGCATACACAACTCTCCATGAATGTGAAATGATCAAACAAAGGCTAGACATAAGTGACACTTTTAGAAAACTTTCTGTGCCAAATACTGTAGTCTGTGAAGCTATTTTTAATTAAAAGGTATAGCTTTTTTTCCAAGAGCTTGTGTTTGGCCCTTTGAACATAGCACTAGATAAAGTAGGCATTGTTAAGTAATTGCCTGTTTGGACCCTGGGGAATAGCAATGATGGAAGGGCACTGATCTTGATCCTCACATTTGAAAGATATGTAGCAACAACAAACCTGTATTGACATTAGATATCAGAAAAGTTCACAAATAGGTTATCTTTTTGGATTTATATTCTGATGTTTTTCACTAAGGGATTCTTCACCATCATAGACAACATAGCTGGTAGATGTCAATGCTGTCAATATGAAGACCATGTGTTTGTAGGTGCTGGTGGGTGCAGGAATGTTTTGCTATTGCTTGACACACAATATTTACGAGGATGTCAGGAGGGTTTAAGTCCTTTCTTTCTGTTTAAAGCCATATAATTATCAATTTTCTTAATTGCTCCAGTCTTTATTTAGAGAGTATAGATGACAAGAACATTCTTATCTTCTAGTGATTATGGTTTTCGGGTGAGGGCATAGGAAGTCCTTATAAATGTTGGTCCTTATTCCTTCTCTACACTTTTTCTGTTTTATCATAACACTTAGTGGGGCAAATAATTGCACTGGAGGAGGAAATCAGCTGCCTTTGGGAAATACAGTGCATTAGCAAGGAGCCCTTGGATGCACTGTAGCAACAATGGGAGGCCCACTCTGCTTCCTCACTGCAGAGATGGGCTCCACCTGACTTATATATAGCAGTGGCGAAGTAAAGCAGGAAGAATGTTTGCTGGTGATAATGAGGTAATTAAAATACCAGGTAATGTGCTTTCAGAGCTTCATAGACCTGGGGGAGGGGGTGTGAGAGATTCATCCCTTGAAGGGTATAGGAAAGAAAATCGAGTTTAAGTCTTGTCAGGGAAAATGTATATTTCCGAAGATTAACACGTTCCCATCTCTACTAACACTTGCTTATCGTTTGTCTTGCTAATAACTACTGGTGGATTTTCATGTGAATATGAAGATAAAAGGAGCTAGAATATGTAGCAATTGTGAGTTTACACCTTTGCATATGAAAAACCAAAGTTCAAGTTGTAAACATGCTGCTTTAAATGTTTTGGCTTCCAGCAACTTAATTTGTCTCTTCTGAAATTCTTGCAAAAGGTCTGACTTTGGCTGGCCTTTGTCCTTTCCTCCTGAGAGGTGTGGAACTTCAAGAATAATAGGCACATCTTTGCTATATCTGTAGGATTCAGGGTCTGTGCTAAAGAAAAGGGATGTTTAAGATGAGACCTAGCCAGGCTTGAAATACTATCAGTGTGCACAAAGGTATGTCTCTGGATGTGGTATCATCACATCTTCGGATCTGGGAGGAGGCTAGAGCTTGAGTGATTCATCTGTGTGGCCAGTGGTTCAATCAATCATACCTATGTGAGGAGACTCCAACATAGCATCTGCACATGGACGCTTGAATGAATTCCCTAGAGAATACTGTAATCATTACCTTGTCAAGGTGCTGCCATTGCAACACACCCTGCTTACCCAAGGGACACCATTAGCTTCCCACTTGGGATCCTTTGGGTCTCACTCTGTCATCCCTTTCATCACACTGTTCAGATTTGAGTCCTTTCTATTGTAAAACTTAGCTCTGCCTTACATGCATTATTCTAGTGCATTATTTTGTAGTAAAGTACAGTAATAAGTCCCATATTTGTGTCTAGTTGGATGGAAGTGAGATGAAGTCTGGAAACTCCAAGGCTTGAAGGGAGTGTCTGAAGTGGAGGTGGTTTAGGGGAGACCCTCCCCTCTTAAGTTTGTCTTCATTCTTAAGAGTTGGTGTCAGAATCATTTCACAGAGGTACTTTACTGCTTTAGTCTAACAGTCTTCATTGGGCATTAAGTGTGGTAGTCTCATACTACAGCTCTCCATGTGTTGTTTCCAGAGGGGCCCCATCCAGAGTGTCTGGAAATTGGTTTGAAATGTAGAGTCTTTCAGATAGCCTATGTGTAGATCTGGAGCTTTGTGTCTTCACAAGACCCCCACCCCCCAGGGCAGTCTAATGTGCTAAAACTGGAAAAGAGCTGTTCTGAATGACAGAGATAGAAGCCAGGGAGAGAGAGAGGGAGAGAGAGAGAGAGAGAGAGAGAGAGAGAGAGAGAGAGAGAGAGAGAGAGAGAGAGAGAGAGAGAGCAAGCCTGGGTTCAAACTACATTCTCATTATAACATCTGTATAATATTAAATGAGACAATTTCTTTGGGCCTTGGCTTCTCATCTATAGAGATAGCAATAAATGTACAGCATCCATCATTGTGTTACTGTTAGTATATTAGCACATATAAAAATATTGTGCACAGAACCTGGAATATTGAGGAATTACAGCTATCTGGAAGTTACATACAAATCAAGAATATTAAAAAAGATATAATATAAGAGACTGACTTTATAATGGTCTGAACTATATATAGTCTTTTATTCTTATGTTTTTAATTTATGGTGACACACAGGCATGCAAACAAAGCAGAGGCTGCATGTAGAGTTGTGAATTTGGATTGCTTCCCAAGCTAGCTATATTCAGTGTGATCATCTCATCATCATAAGCCATAACAATGGGTTCCAGCAACTTGTCACACATAAGAATAAAGGGGAAAGCAACACATATTGAAGCACACTGTGCTCAGAGCTGTGAGTTCAAGAGGATACTGTGACCTGGCTGGTGTCCCCAGCCTGCAGGACCCTCACTCTCTATGTTCCAAACTCTCTGCCCAGCCAGACCCTGCACACCCTTCTTCAGGGTGTTTATCATCTTAGCCAGAGTAATTTCACTAGAAATTAGTAATTACATTGGTGATGCCCTGAGCTCCAGTTAATACTGAGGTTAAAAACAAAGTGATTTGTTCCTCATCAAAGCCCATGCTTTTTCTGAAGGTCATAAAATGCAAGTATTTCTACTTTGATTACTAATTTGGGTATTATTTCAAGATCAGAAGTGCTCTGGAGCTGAGTTGATGGCCCCAAAGTTAAGAATACATGTTGCCTTTCTAGAGGATCCAGGTGAAATTCCCTATACCCACATGACAACTCACAAGTGTTTGTAATTTTAGTTCCAGGTGATTGGATGCCCTCTTCTGGCAGGTAAAGCATCCATATACATTAAATGAAAATAAACAAGTCAAAAAAGAAATAATTAAAGAAGTGCTCTGGTTAACTTACTGATGTTTCAAAACAAAATGTTTATTTCACTTTCTGCATGTACAAATATAGTATAGCTCAAGGCAATTTCATAGAACCATCAGCATCCAAATCCCCAGGGAAGCTATGGCTAAAGCCATGTAAGACATAACCAATGCTTAGCTTATGTGCACAAAATCTCAGGCATAATTGTGGAAATTTAGGACAAAATGAAAAGCTAAAAGTCTGAGAGATGTTTAAATATTGAAAAAGCTAATGCTGAAGAAGGCAAATATGCAAAAGAAGTTCTGTCTGAACATGAGCACTTGGTGGCATCATCAAAACCAGCCACTGTCAGCCCATGTGACTGAGGGAGGCTGAGTTCATCTATTACAGAGGTCTTTGGAAGCCTGTGAATGTTATGTGTGGAGCTCTGCTTACTTAGGGCCAGGTGTCGCTTCTGTCACTGTAGAAAAATAGTACAAAGGAATTCCATTGCTTTTACCAATCTCCTAAAAGCCAAGTATGCCTGTAAAATCCAGAGATAAAAGTCATTCTTCCTCCCCTCAGTGAATGGGGTTTGAATGAGCATGGCCCCATAAGCTCATATATTTGAATGGTTGTTCTCCAGTTGGTGGAAATGTTTGGGAAGGATTAGGAGGTGTGGCCTTGTTGAAGAAGAAATGTACTAGGGATGGGCTTTGAGTTCTCAAAACCCAGGCAGTTTCAGCTGGTCTTCCGTCTTCATGCTTGTAGCATTAATATTTGTTAATAATCTTTCTCCAGTTATCTTTTTCATAAATGCAAGTAAGCCTCCCCTTGTGAGACTTTCGGAGAAATAATTTACTTTTAAAACACCATATCATGTATCTTGGAATGTAGCATTACAAAATGACAATGTCTCTGCATGGAGATGAATCTAAGTTATACTTCCCTTGGTAGATGTGTTTAGTCACTTTTGTGCATTTGACACGAACTAGAGTCACCTGGGAAGAGTGAACCTCAACTGAGGAATTGCCTTCATGAGAGTGGCCTGTCTGCAGGCCTGTGCCCCATGTTCTTGAGTGATTGTCAATGGGATGGTGGTCTTTGACTGAAAACAAAACAACAAAAGCAGACAGAAAATGAACAAGCAGCTTTCCTTCATGGTTCCTGCCTCTTTTCCTGTTTGATTTCTTGCTTTACTTCAGTGATTGGGATGAGTCAATCAAATCAGTTCTTTCCTCCTCAAGTTGCTTTGGTCATGGTGTTTATCATAGCAATAGTAAGCAAAGAATCACAGAAGATAATCCACTTATATGTAATGGTAATTCCTTAGTTATTCATGGCATATCATACAGTATGTAATAGTCTATACTGGCTGCATTTTTTCCCAGTATAAGTCAATGGATTAGATTTTTAAACAACTTAAATGTTCCCTGTCTGTGGTAATTTAATGTAATTAGTCTCCATAAACTCATAGGGAGGGGCACTATTAGGAAGTGTGACTTTGTTGGAGTAGGTATGGCTTTGTTGAAGGAAGTATGTCACTGTATGGGTGGGGTCTCATATATGGTCAAGCCCAATCCAGTGCCCCAGTTCACTTCCTGTTGCCTTCTGATCATGATGTAGCCATCACCATGTCTGCTTGAATGCTCCCATGTTCCCCGCTATGAAAATTGATTAAACCTTTGAAACTGTTAAGTCATCACTTTAATTAAATGATTTCCTTTGAGTTTCTGTGGTCATGGTATCTTTTCACAGCAATAGAAACCCTATCTAAGACACCATCATATATGCATTTTTAAAAACTTGTACTATAGTTGCTCAAAATATACCTTCCTATTTGACTCCATAAGAATTGGAGGTGCCTCTAGAAATGTAAAAGAAAACCTATATGTGAAAAGACTCAATCTTCTTCCCTCACTGATGCTTGAAGAACCCTTTCATGCCAATGACTTTTTCTAGCCATGGGGCTGAGGGCTGGTTGGTAAATTTTCTGTCAGACTTGAGGTTAGAAGGTCTCCGTGAAGGCTGTTATGAAACATCAAAATTGACATGTCTCCAGAGGAGATTTTGAAGTCAATGCAGAAAGCTAGTTTTCAGTACAGGCTTCAAAAAAAAAAAAAAAAAAACTCATGTGTTCTTGAATTTATTGTTTTGCAATTTTGAGATCAATGTGATTCATTATGAACTGTGATTTAGGATAAAATGCATGGGTCAGGGAATTTCACAGCAGCTGCCCATGGGTTTTGTAAATTAATATTTTAGTTAATATCCTCCTTCTCAATGCTACTCTACCCTCAGACTCTTGAGGATTCCCTGGGAGATGGAACAGTTTTTACTTGGAATTCTGAAAGAGAAGCTCACAGCAACTTTTCACGTCAGAAGGTACTCTGCTTAGATTTCAACTCAGAAAGATAGTTCTCATTCTTTTCCTAATACATTTTGTATCTATTTTAGTTGTAATGCTTCAAATTACTAGTCATTAATACAATTTGGTCTAAAACGATATTCCCCTGTGAATCTGATCTCCTCCCATGATGCCGAGCAAGTGTGGTCTCATCGTCATTGTCTTCTACTCCTCCTCCTCCTCCTTCCTCTTCCTCTTTCTCCTCCCCCCATCCTGTCTCCTTCTCCCCCTCCTCTTTCTTCACAGTAAGTCAGATCCTCTACTGCAGAGAGAAACAGCGAACACTCCAGTGTGCTGCATACTGAGGCTAGAAGCTCTGTAGGTTAGCTGGAGTCAATGTGTTTACCTTCCATGATATTTCCAGTTATTCTGGACTTTGTGTACCCAGTAAGCTGAAGGGTGTGTGAACTCTATCTTCTGCAATGCTCCTTTGCCCACCTGCCTGGAAATCTCTGCAGCATTTGAGCCCTGGACTGAGTGACATCACATAGTTTTACAGTTTTACTTTCCTTCCCATGGCAGAGGGTATTAAGAATATGACCTAAAGCTGGTAAGAGTGAACACAACTTACAAATCCATCCTTTCTTCCAAGAGACAAGTTTCTTTAAACACAATCATATTTTAAGTGATGAAAAGCAAAGTCATATATTAGAAGCCTTCAAACTGCACCCTGGTTCATGTTGAGCTGGATACAGGTCAGTGGCTCCCTAGGAAGTTGAGTGCAGAAAGGGTCTTTTGCTTCTAGCCAAAATGCATGACAGATTTGTGATATTTCCTGATGATTAATCAGTCATTGTTTTACCTGAGGCTCTCAAACCACTGGAGCCTGTATAAAGTCCTGGCTGCCACTCAGTGAAATAGAGCCCATGACATTTATTACAAGCATTAGCAGTAATTTACTCCTCATTAATCAGAGCAGTCAGCTACAGTACTTTTCAATCATGCAGACTACTTACTTTACTGGTTGGCTGGAATATTTTATTCATCCATTAGTCTCAGAGGCTCTGCAAAGGCTTATAAATTTAGATGGAGAACCACATCCTGAGCAGTGTGGTTCCCTTTTATGATTGATTGTTGGCTCATATTTATATTTGTGCCAAGACTTGGGCACTGATCAAGATTTGATATATGCAGCCATAAACAGTACTTTTGTATTGGTCCATCAGATGAGAAGGAACAGATCGTGCTTTTTCCCATGCTTATGTTTGTGGAGTTCTTTCAGGCAGCAGTTGATGATCCATTCTAAAAGAAGAATCAACCTCAACTTTTGGGAATCAGCTACGCAGTTTAACTTGCTGCAGTAAATCTCTTCTGCCCAATTTATTTGGTAATTAAATTCTTATTAAAAGTGAAAAGGGATCTTTGAAGAAGTTGAAGATGTCTTTAATTCTGTAGCATCATTTGTGCATTTAAAAATAAGTTCATATTTTCATACATACATGCTTATGGGCATATCTAGTTTAGGAAATAAACAGCTCCAGATCAAAGACTTTATGGATAAAACTTAAGTGTAAAATCATTGGGAAATAACAGTTTCATGAAGGGCAAGTATGACAGTGGTCTGGAGCCTATACTTGATTGGGGCCACATTTACAATCTTATATTCTAATATATACATGCAGAATTCATAATTCCTCATATCCTATCATTACAATGTTCTCACTTCTAAAATTTTTACTTATGACATGTTCATACCAATTGCTTTAATATTATGAGCATTGAAGTCTATTTTGGTGAAATTCCACATGGGACAGATGAACTGCAAACCCAAATGATTTACTTCAGTCTTGTTCCTCTTCTGATTGACTCATTTGGAATCTCATTTTTTTTTTAATGCAGAATGTGACC
The DNA here is from genome assembly GCF_943737965.1 of Phodopus roborovskii. Classification (NCBI taxonomy): domain Eukaryota; kingdom Metazoa; phylum Chordata; class Mammalia; order Rodentia; family Cricetidae; genus Phodopus; species Phodopus roborovskii. The sequence goes on from NW_026125418.1 coordinate 51,816, forward strand.
TGATTTAATGAAAAATCAAGAAAGCCTCCTTTTATTTACCAATGTGATGGGATGCCATAGCTCTCTGTGCAATAACATTGCACACCACTTTTAGGAAAGTGGCACCCACAGTCTGGGACTCTGCTGTTTTTGCTAAGCACCTTGGAGGACATAATACATGCCTGCTAAATGCTGTGGAGGGGAAATTACATATGCCACATTTTCTTCTGGGACTTTCAAATTTAAGGTTATCAAGCATTCATCAACAAATTTCATCTTTCTCATTTTCATATCTGTCTTCCCTCCCATTTCCTTTCCATCATTTTTTTTCTTTTTAATACACCACAAAGGAAATAAAATGCTTAGCAGAACATCTTTAAGGAGTGCCAAACTGAGTCAAAGAGCTAGGAAAAGCACCCATCCTCTGTGGGAAAATTTGATCATCAATTTTCTCCAAATAACCTGAAAACAGTTGACTAATTCACTACACTACCAGAACATTACTACACAAAACCAATCACTTCTGGATAAATTGTACTTGAATGAAACTAGGTCATAGCTTTGGGCTCTTTTGCTCATGGTGATTCTTGTAATTAAATATACCCATGTACCTTCCAGACATCTTGAAATTTATGCCTATGGAGATGTTATAAAAGTTTTTGGCTCCTGTTGAATGTGAACCTTCTAAGCTGTGGTGTTTTGGTCCTTGTTGTGTGTGAGCCATTGATAAGAAAGCAGAGAATGGACATCCCTAGTGGTTGAGCAGGGAGTTGGAATGGTTTAAAGCGGAGGGTCTTGCAGGTAAGCAGATGCATTCCTCAAAGACAACCAATTTAAGTAATGCTCTTAGGAGTCCCAAGCTTCCATTGTACATTGCCACTTATCTAAGAAACTCAAAATATAATCAATAAGAAGAGAACATTTGCAGGGGAGTTTTCAAGGGAAGATTTCCCAACTCTTTGGAATTCTTCTTTGCTGATTCTGTAGACAATTTCTCATGAGAGGGCTGGATTTTATTCAAAAATGGCTGACAAGGTGGTTCATATGACCGTCTATATCATTTAACCCCGAGTGACCTTCTCTTATGTATGTTTTTTTGATTCATTTTTCAAACGATTTGGTCATGTATTCACATATGTAGATTTTAATGGATGAGTTTATTTTATGCTCCTATAATGCATGCAGTTTCTTACTTGACTTGTCCCACTATTTTATTAGTAAATTCAGAAGATGTGGTATAAAAGTAAATGTTCATTTAGAATTTCTTGAAAAAGATAGCACTTGAACTGCCATGTTCTGTGTAGGTGTTGGGGTTTTAATGTGAAACGTCTTTTGTAGACTTATGCATTTGAACACTTGGTCCCCAGTTGGTAACCTACTTTGGGAAGATTGTAGAGTCTTTGGGAAGTAGAATCTTGATCCTTGATAGAGGTTGTAAGTCACAGAGAGTAGCCTTGAAGTTTTTGTTTGTTGTTTGTTTGTTTGTTTTGGTTTGTCCCGACTTGTTTCTTCTATGTTTTCTGCTTGCAGATATAGTATACAACATGACTAGCTAATTTGTAGTCTTGCTGCCATTCCTTCCCTACCATGATAAAACATATTATCTTGAACTCTAAGTTAGAATTTAGCCTTCCTTCTCTAAATTGCTTCTTGTTGGTTATTTCATCACAGTAGAACATAAAAGATTCTTACTGAGAAGTGGGGCTGTTTCTGTCATAAACCAGATCATGTAGTTTCCAGGGATTTTGAACTATTTTGTAGGGAAGATGTGAAAGTTTAGAACTTAGGAGTAGAAAGACCCATGGCTACTGTAAGCAGAACTTAATGAGCTATTCTGCTATGAGTTTGGAGGACCACCAGAAAACTGAGGGAAATGTGGGTCATGGAAATCTTAGCTCACGAAATTTCTAAGGGGAACAAGGACTGGACTGGGAACTGGGCTACAGGTAATTTAGACCATATTCTGGCAAAAGGCCTGGCTGTGTTTTCCCATGTCCTGAGAATTTAAGTGGAGCTCAGTTGTAGAGTGTTTAACTAATGTGTTTGACAGGAAATTTCAAGGAAGGACCATTCAGGCTGTTCACAGTTATTTCATATTACTTTCATCAAGAACTATAGTGAAAAACAGAAATGAATTGGTCAGGAAAATATAAAAAATATGAGTATTTTGTCCCAGAAAAGAGCTGGAACAAACTTAGTTACAGCTAAGAGTTCCCTGCTCTCCACCAGAGTGATAGGAAAAGTGTCCCAAGGGTCAGACTGCCATAGCCAGTACAACTATGAACTTCACAGGAACCAAGAAAGGCTGGTAATGATGGAGACCCAAGACTCTGGGCTCATGTCAGGAATGGTCACCTTTTTGTTTTCCTCACTGCTGTTTATATATTGTTTAGCTAGATACTAGAAGAAGCATAAAAAGAAGAGCTGGATCAAACAGTGCCTTTGACCCATTGTCTGAGTTCTTGCTTGTGCACTTCCCTGCCGTTTTGGCCTTCTGTTTCCCCACAGTCCTCCTGGGCTCCATCTCATGCCACAGTCACACAGGTGGCATGTCTGCTTCAGAGTTTGTGCCTAGGAAAAGAACTGTAGTCTGTTTGGATAGCACCTCTCCCCGTCTGATTTTGTGGCATTGTGGTGATATAAGCAGCTTTGTCTTGGGCATCAACCTTTTCCATACTTTTTGGATGTAGAAGCAACACTTTAAAAGCAATATAAGAATAATAGCAATTAATATTACATTTATCCATATTTTAGTTGACTGTACTTGTCATTCTCCTTGGTCCATAAACCAGCTCCCAAATAAAGACATAGAGACATATTATTAATTACAAATGCTGGCCTTAGCTTATGTTTGTCCTACTAGCTCTTTTAACTTAATTTAACCTGTTTCTATTCATCTACATTTTGCCTCAGGGCTTTTTATCTTTCTTGCATTCTGAATGTCCTACTTTCATGCTTGGCTGGCTGGTCCCTGGCATCTCCCTGGTGCCTCTTTTTCTTTCCAGAACCTAAATTTCTCCTACTTACTCTCCTTGCTGGAAAGTCTCACTTATGCCTCCCAGCTCACTGTTGGCTATTTAGCTTCTTCTTTTTCAAGATAGGGTTTCTCTGTATTGTGTCAGCCTGTTCAGCTTTTTATTAGACCAGTCAGGTGCCTTAAGCAGGCAAGGTAAAACAGCAGCACATCTTTATATAATTAAACAGATGAAACAAATCTTTACATAGTTAAATATTCTGCAACATAAACGCCACACTCTTTACATAGTTAAACAAATAATCTGCAGCATAAACAAATGCAATACATCTTTGCATAGTTAAACATTCTATAACAGTATATGGATTGTGTAAAAGAGTGAAGTGAGGAAGATGTTGTAAGGTGCTTTGCAGTTCATCCACAACTACTTGGTCAGAGACCGCTGACAAATGGGAACATTGCAATTAATATATTTCTTGAAGTAATTGTCCAAGGTCAATAATACTATTGCAGTGAGACCATACCTCATCTTGATGGTTCTTAACCAATTTTCATGGATATTTAGATCCAATATAAGGTAAAACAGGGAAGCAAATGCAGTTAAGAACCATCACTCTTAATAATTTGCTGATGAAGTCTTCTTTGCTTTCTCCAGAACCAGCCATCAAGGACCCTGACCACATGCTCAGGACTTTGTCCTCCTGAGTGCTTCCATGTTGGGAGGGACAAGGGAGAAGGGCAAGAGAAATCCCACTGAGCAACACAGTCATTTCTAAAGTGTAATTTCTTCATCTGAGCTGTTCAGGTTTCCCTTGGTCACTGCAACCATTGGCTCTTTTCCAGGGTCCTTCCAAAGGTGATTATGACCATTTCAGTTTGCATTGACATCTCTGTGGGGACATAGGCTTTGGCATTGCTGGCCTGCTAGCTGATAATGTTACCCCAGGCATTCATTCAGGCTGAACTCAGTTTTCAACATTTAGAAAATATATTTTTTCTTGAAGAATATATTAGAATTAGCTATAGAAAAATTTATTAAAAGTGTATTATGTGATTATAAGGATTTTAGAAGGTTTTTTAAATATTAGTATTGGCAGGGATATGTAATATATGTGGGGTATAAAAATGTACATTTTGTCCCAGAAAAATATATATAATATCACAAATGCTCAGGCAAGAAAACAGAAAGAGACATGGACTTACATCAAACTTGAAAGCATCTGCACTGTACAGAAAATAATAACAACATTTAAAAATAGCCTGCAGTGAGAGAAAATACTTAAAATTTGCAGTGTGTACCTGGGAAAAAACACATCTGATAGGAAATTCCCAAATGAAAAACTATAAGAAATATAATGTAAAGCCAGACTTTTTGGTTCATGCCTGCAATTGCAGCATTTGGGAAATCAAGACAAGGGGATTGTGAATACAAGGCTCATGTGTGCCACTTAATGAGACCTATTTTAACAAACAGACTTAGACAATCAAAAAAATTAAAACCCAAAAGAAGAAATGTAAGTTAGCAGAATAAAAACCAATTACCTAGTTACAAAGTAGGCCAAGACTTACACTAATTTTTCCAAGAAAAATACAAAATGTCCAGTAGGCATGGGAAAACGAGCATGGCTGTGTTAATCATGGAGGAAATTCAAATTAAAAAGTGCCAAGGGCCTCACTGCTCATTTTTCTCTGTTATAGAATTGGTGTTGGTAGGCTTCAAATTTCTCAGTAATTGATGGGAATAGGGACAATGAAGGCAAGCATATTTTTCACTTAGTATCATAAGTTGGAGTGAAAGACATTCTCTTATGCAGAGATGCTCTGCTTAAGCATACTTAACATTTGCATGGTGATTAAAATTAAGATGTTTTACTTAAAAGGGATTCTTTTAAGTCATCAGAATGTTACACCATGATGTTGTTAACAGAGTGTTTAATCAGGTACCTTGAAAGATCATATGAGATTGATACAGAATATATACTGCATCTCATGTTGAGTGCTTAATGAGCAGCAATGACTATGTTTTTGAGTAATAGAAAAGTACCTAAGAGGGATAATTGCATGAAAAATCAATGGGTTATTTCTTTTGTATTTGTATGAATATCTCATTATGGCATGCTGATTGAAGTAGGCATATGTAGTGGACGGTTATAGTGTTAGTCAGTTTGGGTTGAGAATATGCCATGGGGACTCTGTTTAACTTTGTAGCAAGCATACACCACCTGTCATTTGTGCAGAATATGGCAAAAATATGTTTTAAGATTCTGGGTGAAATTGTTGATTATTTATCCTGCCAGGATGAGCACCAAGGAGCCTAGAGGGAATCATACTAGAACATTACTCCATCTTGTTATTACTCCTGATATAGAAGGAAAAGGAGAAACATTTTGTTACTTTTCTTTCTTCCTGCAAATTATATATATATATATATATATATATATGCTTTATCATTCTTCTGCACCACTCTGCCTAAATAATTATCCCTTCTTTTCTGTGGATCTCTGCATCTTCTTCCATCAGTTACTGGAGAAAGTATCTCTCATGACAATTAGGGTAATCACCAATCTGATTACAGCAGATGACTAGCTCAGGCTCGCTCTCCACTATTGATATGAGTCTTAGCTGGGATCATTGTTATGGATCCCTGGGGGGTTTCTCTGGCACCAGGTTTTTCCTTAACTTCAAAATGGCCATCCCCAAATCAAGATGTTTCTTTCATTTTCTCACTCCCTCCCACCCCCCAAAATGCCTCCAGCACCCAGTCCACTTAACCCCTTGATGTTTCAGGTAGTATATTTGAAACAGAAGAAAAATGTTGTCCTGTAGTTCAATTTATAAGAGAAAAAAGCCTCTGTAATATTATCAGGGTGTGTTAGGACTTGGTGGATAAAGAGGATTATTTGACCTCTGATTCTGAAACTAGGCACTCTCACCAGACTGACACAAAGCATACTTAAGTCTTCATTTGCTTTGGTTGTTTGTCTGTTTCTTTTTATTCTGTGATTAAATTATGTTTGGGATACATAAGGGTTTCATTTTGGATAACAACATCTTTATTCTTCAACAGAAGTAAAACCTTTTCTGGTTGAAGTTTAAGTCTCTCAGAGCCCTGTCCTCCCATCCATGCCTATCCCCCAAGCTCCAAGACAAGACTGTCCTCTTACAGATCTCTGTAGCTGCTTAAGCTTCCTGCTCAGATTCCTGTTGAAACAGAGTGCATGTGCGTGGGTTTAAACACTACATCCACATCATCCGATCAGCAAGGCAGCCGGGACATTTGTCAAAGATCCAAGACACTGACATCATTACTCATATCTTCAAGCAGACTTAATTTCAGGACACCCATCACTCAGTGCTTTTCATGTATGACATCCATTTGGGAGGATCTTAGTCATTTCCTGGGCATTCACCATTGTTGTCTTGGATGACATCCATTAATTAACAACATCATACGGTTATTATCACTACTATTTTTACTATTCAGGCCTTTTGGGCTTTCTTTTTAGCACACATTTTTCTTCTTCCCACTCTATTTACACTGTAAGAACAACCCTAGGACTGAAAAATAGCATTAATGCTCATTTACTAGTCTACCCATTTGCCCTATTAGTTTTCACCAGAAAAACAAGAACGTAGAATAATTTTAGCACTTTCTTGAGATAAGGCAAGATAATCACTGAAAAATTCACTGGTAGAACCTACTCTGTCTTTGTTTTCAGTCAAGGTAAGATACCTAAGGAATAGAGGATTTTAAAACTTTCTATCATATTGGGTTTATCACGCCTACATATAGTTGTTCATCAGTAAAACAAGAAAACGAACACCTCAACAATAAACCTCTAAGAGTTAGTTTTGTGTTCAGAGCACAGATTCTGATATTTTCTTTTCCTACAAACTGTATTTAGAGTTAGCAGTAAACAGTCATCCCGAATCAAGCTGAAGGTAGTGATCAGGGAAGTGATGGATTTGGGAATCAGAACAGACAGGTTCTCTAAAAATGTGTTGAGAATTCTGGCAAACAAGTAATTCTGATAAATTGATTGTGTTGCTCTGAGAAAAAAAGCTTGGTGAAGGACTAGGTGTCGATGCAGCTAGGAGACATTTAATGCCTTATATCTTCTGGAAATTGAGAGCCTTTATTATCCTAATTTGTATTCAAAATAGTAAGAGGTGCACATACATCCATTCGTACCTACAAAGAACAGTAAATGTGAACAAGGATTATGAAAGGGCTGTAACTATCTGAAAGCAAGCAAAACATTTAAATGATACCATAGAGATGAAAGGAAAACAAAGTATGTATATAATTGTCTAGCCTTAGATGTAGTATAGAAATGTAGTCAGAGATATATTAATAAATTAGACTCAATGTCTGGCATATTCTTTTGTGAACTAATTTAGTTTACTGTGGTATAGTTCACTCTGCCCTATCAGAACATAATTCATCAGCCTATGAAACCTGTGTTTTGATATTCACTGGAGAGGGCATCAAGCTCTATTTTCTAAATGCCCACTTGGGTTTCTTTGACAAGGTCTGCAGAAATGATGAAGATTCATCGATCAGGCTTTAATACAGATAATTGCTTATTGTTACAACTTCATCAAAGACACAGAAAATGCACATTCAAAGTGCTTAGCCCATAAATTATTCTGACACATGCTTCGTGTCTTCCTCTCAATCCTTAGAAATCATCCATGGCAAGGATGCTATAAGCTACACTTTTGAAGCCACTTTTTTTTTTTATAAACTTGGTAATCTATGATACATTCTTGCACATTTATACTTTTACATGGAAAGCTCATTGGGAGGAATATGATTCAGTCTTCTAGACTCTAATTGGATCAACCAATGGGAAGTAAGGAGCAAGGAAGAATGAGACTGTAGCCATTTTAAACTGATGAGTTCTTTGATCCATAGGAGCCTTTTTTGTGTACTGTCTTATAACTGCTTCCTGAGCTCAGTGCTCTGATACCAGGAATGGCCTGATTTCCACAAGTGATGCCTTTAACCCACTATTCTATCTGTCAGTATACACACTGTACCCTTCTCACACCACTGCTTATATATTTAAAAACACAACAGACACACATGATTATTTGGCAGCAGTCTTGAAGTTCTCTAGACCCATTCAAATAATCTTAACACACATTGTGTTTTAAAAAGATTTAAAGTGAGATTTATCTTCTATTCATATTTTTGAATATGAACTGCCCATTGTAATTATAGACTCCATGCTGAACAGCAGACTTCTGGAACTTATCCCCTTGTATAACTGTAACTCTATACCCTTTAAGCAAGTCCCCACTGTTTCTTTTCCAAGGCTATGGTAGTTACTCTTCTATTCTACATATATCTATACCATTGACTGTCTGAGAGGCCTCATAAGGAATCATTGTGCAGCATTTTCTCCATAACTGACTCATTTATTTAGTATAAGGCTCTGATGGTTCATTAATACTGGCAGGATCTTTTGTTGTTGTTGTTGTTGTTGTTGTTTTTGTTTTTTGTTTTCTGAATGTGAGTGCTATTTGGAGCATGGGAATACTGTATTTTCTTTACCCATTCACCTGTTTAAGAAAATAGGTTGACTCTACTTTTTGGCAATTGTGAACAGTGCCACAATAGACAGATGTGCAGATGTCTCTTCATCTTATGGATTTCAAGTCCTGTATGTATGCATACACCAAGTAGAGGGAGTAGACTGTATCACCATGCTACTTTTACTTTTTTTTGAGAAACAACTGTTTTGTTCCCCTTAAGTCATATACTAATTTATTTTCCCATGTGTCCCTTGTATTCCATGCCCCTTTAACCTCTTCTACATTCATTTTGGTAATGACAACCAGTCTAACAGGTATGAAATGATAAGTTTATATAGTTTTCATTTGCATTTCTGTGATGATTATTGATATTGAGCTGACTTTCTTGTACCTATTGGCCAAGTGAAATTTTTAAATCAAATTTTTCACTACTGCAATTGAGCTATTGTGTTAAACATATGTTTATAGATAATACAGTAACATATTTTCCTCTCTGCTCTCTGAGGACACCAGACCAGAACCTCATGCTCACTTAAACCTACTTTCAGACACAGATCAAGAGTGTAAAACAAAAGTAGGTTGAAGGCGGTGGCTTCTTTTTCTAGGTCCAGTCACTATATTGTTCATCATCTCAACAGGAAGTCTTTCAAGAACAAGAACCTCTCAAGCAGAACTGCATCATGCATGAGGTTCTGACACGATGGCCTCACAGCCATCATGAGACTCCTGAAGGAGTTCTAATATCTTGGGATCTATTGTTTCAACTATCTGATACAAAAAGAGAGTGGGGCAAGGGTCACATTAGAATGTCTTCATTCCTTCTTGGACACAGGTGTTTTCTCACTACTTTTATACATTAATCCTGACAAGAACTATGCCTGCATCTAAAACAAATAGAAAAGACTACAAGTAGGAAACAAGGTTAGACTACATCTAATCAGTGCCAGGTAACAGTGTTAAGAGCATACCCTCTTGACTTTAATGACATTTTGAAGGGCTGCAACAAACTATTTTAATTTTGTTGTTGGCTTTGAGGCAGGGCTTTGCTGTGAAACCTCCACTAGCTCAAACTTCCAAAGGGTTTGCTTCAACCTTTCACTGTGCTGCTCAGTGTGAATTCATTTTGATGCTGAGGATTTCCTCCTTTGTCTATGAACAATACTCTCTGAAGATATTCTTAATTAACTATGCTGTGATTTCATCTTGACTGTCCTTCATTGCTTAGATGAGCTATATCCTGGTTTGGCCTGATCTGATCCCACTTTGGGAATAAGGGGAAGATGAGGAGTTAGTGCTAAGAAACCCTGTGTGATCAGTCTTTATAATTTAGTCTAAGTATTTCTAATCACTTGTCTGGACGTACTGAAGAAAACCATCATTAGCTTTATTGTAGTTCTTGCCATTTGTTCTTGTTGCTTCACTGGCAATAGGTTCTAAGTGTGTACGTTCTTACATTTCCTTCTCCTAGAGCATACTTGATATTTGCTATCTTTGTATATAGTTTTGTATCAAGCCTAAATCTTTTTCTTTAGTCTAAAAAGGGAATTGTAGTGAGATATCTACCCTGCTGGCACCTGTAACATTGACCATGCCCATTTGGGCATGGTCACAGGTACTGACAAGACAGAGGGTGAGGTTAGGTCTGGGGTCCCAGAACTCAGCAAACTCTTGGTACTGGTCGGGTCATTGAGAACAGCCTGGGTGTGGATCCTTGGAGTGGGAACTCGCCGGGTCATCAGTTTCTCATGTAAATGACTTCTCCCTGAATAAAGTATAATAACCCATATTATTAAACCTAGTCCAGTGTATCTTAATCTATCAATCAATACTTTATGGATAAAAAGTTGATGAAGTAATTTTATAAAAGACAATGTAGCAAGATAGGTTCCTTTTAATAAAATACATAGCATTAAATTAACTTGAAGTCCCAAGTCATGTAGTAACACTCTGTGACCTCCATCTTCCTAGAAATACAACAGTGGGGGAAGAAGGACAAAAGTTGGATTTCAGCATTTTGAGATCATTTGCAAGATTTTATTATTATTACTATTATCCAAAATGACCAAGAGTAATGAACTGAAAGATAGGGTCAGTATGGAGTCTAAAATTAAACACACTGTCCCCTGTTACATTGAAATTACTGCTCCACTCTAGGTCCAACTGGATCTTACGTTTGTTTTTGCATTATTAAACAGTGGTTACTAGGGAAATATTGCTCATTGAGTTATACAGTGTTTTCTCAATGCTGGTATGTCTTATTATGCATTATGCATTACCACATAAAAATAATCAAATTTGTTATTATTACACCAGCTGCAACAAAAACTTTCTTTAATGTCAGGATACTACAGAGGTACAAATTGTTCTAATTTTAATTTCACAGAAAAGCTTGCATTGTGTTCTTTGCAGCAACATTGTATTCCATGAAGCAACTGTTTCACCCAAGGAAGTACTGGACACCCTGAAGTCCGGAAAAAACAAAGAAACAAACAAAAACAAACCACCATTTGAATACTAACAAATTTTCAAGATAATATTGTTATGCAGTGGAAAAAAAATCAATTCAAATAATCCAAAGTGTGTTTTTTCCCCCTGACTCAATTGCTACTTTGATACCTCATAAGTCATTAAAGTTAAAAATAAAACGGTTATTTAAACATTGAAAGTTAACAAAACTAATAATGTATGGAGCCATACTTTAAAGCAGTTTCATGCTAGCACATGGTGATGTCTGTGAGAGCCAGAGGTAGAGACTGTCACCAGAAAAGGGTCTGCCATTTTGTGTTATTGATACAAATGTCAACTCAGTGAAAGAGACAAACAGTGTCTTAGTGATCTTATGAAAAGGATTCCGTAATCGTCTTGTGTATCCTGTGGTCCATCTTTGGAAACCCTCTGGCCTAGGACCATGATTTCTATATCCTATGAAGCACTGCCTGCCTGTTCATTAGAACATTTTTATGTGTTTTCAATATTTTCAGACAGTGTCACTCTATGACCCATTTTTTCCTACACATCTCATCAGTATTTTCAATTAAGCCACCTGAAATGTATTTCATTGTTCTTGAGATCCGATCACTTAAGCAGGATATTTAACTGATTAGGAAGGTTTCTGCTATTTAATTATGTTTCTCTCCTGTGTGCTGGCTACTCTTCATTTAAATCATCATGCACTGGCTCCTCTGTCCAGTTCTGTTATTGTCACTCTGCTTTCACTAATGTGCTTTGTCGCCTACATTTTTTCAGAGTATCTATTCCACCGTGTGCTAATTCTGGTTTACTGATTAACTCCTTGTGCTACTTTCACCCAATCTGAAGGCTTACCATGAAAATATTCCTCTTCCTCTTTGTATGTCTTGTTATGCCTTTGAGGCTATATTTATTGAATTATATGATAAGTTCTACATTTGTGATGGTTTCTTTTTACCAAATAAGAAAGATATTTACTGTAGGAAATCTTAACTGTGTACTTTCCTACTGTACCCAAGTCCTGAACGCCACTTGACCGTTCCTCTTTGTCTGTCTTCTTCTCTTAGCTAATATTCCATTGAGTACTTTGTTCTTTTATCATCTTTTGTTCATAATGTTTTACCAACACTTTATTGACTTAGATGTGCATGAAGGTACCATCAAGCTTCCCTTAGCAGCATATCACAGGCATGCTTAGCTTCCTTCCTCTCCATACTACTGTTAGAAGATTGTCTACTTGGGTTCTACATGCTATTCTTCAAACAGGGTGGGAACTCTAACCTTGCCTAAGAAAGAGGCAGGGAGAGGGAGAGGGAGAGGGAGAGGGAAAGGGAACGGGAAAGGGAAAGGTAGAGAGGGAGAGAGCACAGAGGCAGAGAAACACAGATCTTTAGGGTCCCTGTCTAGTTTTACCTATAAGCCTATGAGTTTCCTTGGTTATCAAATGTTTTCTTTGGATGTATCAAACCTCCTGATTTCAAGCTCTACTACAGAACTACAGTGACTAAAACTGCCTGATATTTGTTTAAAAAGACAGGTGAATAAATGAAATAGAATATATGATCCATAAGTTAATCCACACACCCATGCACACCTGATTTTTGACAAAGAAGTAAAAATTGTACAATGGAAAAAGAAAAAAAAAATCAACAAATGGTGCTGGTCTTACTGGATGTCTGCATGTAGAAGGTTGCAAATAGATCCACATCCATCACCCTGCATAAAACTAAAGTCCAAATGGATCAAAGACCTCAACACAAACCCAAATACACTGAACCTCATAGAAAAGAAAGTGGGCAAGAAGAGCCATGAATGCATTATCATAGGAGACAACTTCCTGAGCAGAGCACCAACTGCACAGGCATTAAGACTGACAATTAATAAATGGAACCTCATAAAACTAACCAGCTTCTGTAAGGTATAGAACACCATCAATAGGACAAAATGTCAATCTACAGAAGGTGTAAAGAGGGCTAATTTCCAAAATATAAAAGAACTGAAGAAACCAGATATTAACAAACCAAATAACCCAATTAAAACACGGGGTGCAAATCTAAACAGAATTCTTAGCCATCAGGATGCAAATCAAAACAACTCTTGAGATGTCATCTTACACCTGTCAGAATTGCTAAGATTAAAAGCACAAGCAACAGCTCATGCTGGTGAGGAAGTGGAGCAAGAGAAACACTCTTCCATTGTTAGAGAGAGTGCAAACTTGCACAACCACTTAAGAAATCAATATGGTGGTTTCTAAGAAAATTGGGAATCTGTCTACACTAAGGCCCAGTTATACCACTCCTGGGCATGTACCCAAAGGATACTCCATCATGCCAAAAGGACACTTTCTTAATGTTCATAAATGTTAATATGATCCAGGCTAGTGTTTTTCACAAAGAAAGAGAAAGAATCCCATCCATGGAAACTATAGAGAGGCAAAAGCCAGTATGATGTGTAAACATATGCCAAGCAATTTGAATCATAGGAAAGCTAAAAGCCTGAAGTTCTAGTTAAATACACTTATTCTACCTTTTCATTACCTATTTTATTTCTAGGAATAATGAGTCCATCAACGGTCTCTGCCTTCTGCAGGAAGTTATTTTTTAAAGGTATTTTCTTTAATTTATTTAATCTTATTTTATGTGATTGGTCTGAGAGTGTCAGAACCCCAGGAACTGGAGTTACAGACAATTATGAGCTGCCATGTGGGTTCTGGAAATTGAACTTGGGTCCTTTTGAAGAGCATCCAGTGTTCTTAACTGCTGAGCAGTCTTTCCAGCCCTTAAGGATTAATTTATTTATGTCACACACACACACACACACACACACACACATTCTCTCATTATAATGTCATAAATAAAATATACTGTATTATATTTTAATACTAATATATTTCATTAATCTTATCACATATTTTAATACTAATACCAAATACTAATGTGGATTAGTATTTAGAAGGCAGTTAGAAACTGTACTGCTTTAGGAAAGTAGCAGTAGTATGTTCTGTAAGATCCATGACCTCACTAGCCACAGGTTTACAGTGCTGGGCATGATCCCTCCTGTTGTGTAGTCCTTTAGTCCAATTATGCTACAGTTGATTCTTGCCAAGATATAAGTTTCCTATTGCACCTTTAAGAACTTCTTACTGTTGTTGAAGTTGGTCATTTGTGAGGTTCAAAGGCGTCACAGCAAGGTAGGAAAATTGACTGCTTTTCTCCTTGAAAAGCTTGCATCTCATCTCCCAGTGCAATGAAAGCTAGTACTCAGACAGGAGGTTTTCACAGCAGATCCAGAAAGCCCCAATTGGTCAGAATGAAGAGAACAACTGACCATGGATCCCAGCTTCTACTAATAAATCTCAAATAAACCGCTGAACTAAGTCTCCAGAACACAGTGAAGAGGAGGTGGAAGGTTGTAAGAGACAGAGGATAAAGAAGTCTGCAACAAGTTTGTGTCTTCTAAATATGACAATGTCAGGGAAGCTATATTCATGACATTTCAACAAGTTGGCTGTATGAACAACTTCTGAAAAACAGCAACACCATCTGACATGCCAAAGTGGGTGAGAGAAATCTCTCAGGGGCCCAACTCGTCAATAAGAACACAGGCTATGAGAGAGAAGTAGTCTTCCTTGGGGATAAGCCCCAATAAATGGTTATTTAATACCAATTTGTCATCCCTAAAATTGCACACAAACTGGCAACACTAAATGGACTCAGACAGTTGTATTTTATGAGCACATGTATCTCTCTGTCTGTCTGTCTCTCTTCTGTATCTATCTTTGTGTGTGTGTGTGTAAGTATGCTATGAATTTGATACGGGTCCTGGGTTTGGTCATAGGTTATGTGAGGGGTTAGAGGGAGAAGGAGAAAATGAAAAAATGGTGCAATTAAAGCTGCAATATTAATTTTTAAATGCCATTAGAAAAAATAAATAATGAGTCACCTGAGTATATATTCCATGATGGGTTACTTAAAGGCCTAGGGTTTTCTAAGAAATCTAAGGGAAATGTAGTGTTGGGGTGTGGGTGCCCTTTGGAAAGTGCTCATAAAGGCAAAGAAATTTGATTTTCAAATATCCAGGGACTGCTTTGGTCATGCACTGAATATTTACATCATCAATCTCTTTGTAGGCTAATACACATACACATCCAGATACAATTTTAATAACAGCTAGCAACAATTGGCCAGTGACAACCATGGTAAAGAAGGCTGGCAACATTACAAATCAGTAATGAGAAAGGACAAAAATGAAGGGAACGCATCCAGTTCTATCAGAGTAAATCACTTATGGGAACATTAAGTCCTAACTGTAAAAATACCACATGTTAATAGCCCTTCTGGTACCCCTGGAGGATGGGCTTATTGGTGGGCATCCAGTGGCCTGTCACCAAGAATAGAAAATAGGGATGTGACCCAATGTTGAGCTTCCAAGCACAAAAACCTGTCTCCAGCCTGGCTTGACATATAGTTAAATATTTGGGCATTTTGTGTTGTATTCAACATTCTGCTGAAACAACAAATGCAGGATTAAGTATGGACACTGATGTGGGAAAGCTTCATCTGAGGTCTCCTCAGACACTGTGAGGATGCAAAGCTCTGGACTTGACTCTTGCCCTCAGGATGGGAGGCAAGAAGTTCCACGTAACTATGCAGATCTCGCTTGATAGAAATTGGCCAGGAAGCGTCATTTGATAGAATTTAAATAGGTAACATGTATATTTTATACCCACTTCATGATGTTATAGTATATACAAGAAATGTCATTAATATCCCGAGACAGATTAGCCAAGCTACTAACTCATGGCTTCCTCTTTTTGACAGGAACTACAATCTGCCTATTCAGCAAATATGCTTAATGAAACTATAATTTAACCTTTGGTTTTTTTCATTATATATAAGGTCTCTAGACTTGCTCATCCTAGCCGCTGCTCCTTTGTTTCTGCTGACCTAAAGCACATCCCCTCTGCTATTTTTAGACTCTTACTGTTTTGAATGCATCTTAGTTATCAGAGTAGAAGGGAGTATGTTTCTGCACTATGCATTATTACTTAGACAGGATATAAGTGACTCCTGATGTTTTTCTTTCTCATTACAGATATGGTATTCATGTGTAGAGGCTCCACACTGCTCCTCAATGCCCCTACATTTGTTCACTAATGCAAACTTTGGAGCTCATGTTTCTCCCCTTTGGTAACTGTTTTAGTTAGGTTCCTATTGCTGTGACAAAACCCCATGACAGATAGCCACTTGGAGAGGAAAGGGTCTATTTGGCTTATACTCTATCTGTGAGGGGAGCCCAGGCAGGAATTCAGGAGGCAGTAATTGAGGCATGGACAAAGCTCAGCTTACTGGCTTGTTCAGCTTGCTCTCCTATATAACTCAGAACCACCCACCTATTGGTGACCACCTCCAGTGGGCAGAGCCCTCCCATACCAATCCTTTTTTTTATTTATTTAATTTATTATTTTACATGTCGATCCTAGTTCCCTCTCTCTCCCTCCATCCCTCCCTCCCTCACTTTTACTCTCTTTACCCTCTCATATGCATCCTAACCACCCTCCCTTCCCATCCTCCACCCCAATTCTATATGTAGGGGAATGCCATCCAGTTGGGGTCATGTCCCATACCAATCCTTAATGAAGAAAATGCCCTATAAGCTTGCCTGCAGTCAATCTGATGGAAGCATTTTCTCAACTTAGTTTCCTTTTCCCATGTAACTTTGTCTTGTGGCTCTGGATTTCAGAGTAACAATATGCTACACACACACCACCACCACCACCACCAAAAAACAACAACAACAACAAACAAAACAATACCCAAAAAACACCTTGACTTTCCATAAATACCAAAGCTGTTTTGACTTTTAATAAAACCTTTTTCTCTAGAATGCAGGGAAACTGAAGGATGATTTTGTAATGACATCAGAGATATCCACCTGAATGTAGAAAAGGAAGTCTTCCAATGAAAAGATAAGGGAACCACATTCCCCCCCATTCTCCCCAAAGACAGGATACTGTTGTATTTCTAACCACCTACATCCTTGTATGGATGAATGATGAACTGTTAGAAAGCATGCATGGCCTGTCACATAACTGATTGTATTTAAGTTTGTCTGCCATTGCAGAATCAAAGGCTTTCTTCTTTGAAACAGTAAATCATTTTCAGAAAGATAGAAAACAATTGGTTTGATCCCCTGAAATTCTACTGTGCAGATAGCAAGTGGTTTTGATGACATGTCATGGCCTTGTGTGAGGGCCTTGAGCTAGTATATGCCATCCATCCTACTCAGGGTAATTTTTCACTGTGTATGTCTCTGTGTGGGGTATACAAGTGTATGCTGTGTGCATTTGCATACGGAGGCTCTAGGATGCTATCGGGGGTGTCATTCACAGTGCCTCTCCTCTTTGTATAACCAGAATCTTACCATTTTGGCTAGTCTGTCTAGCTAGTTTGCTTCAGATTCCCTGTCTTAATTTCCTATGGGCTGGGATTACAGGTGGGTCACTATGCTCATCTGGCCATCTGTCCTTAACTTGGTGATCTAAATCCAGTTATTACACTTGCTCACAAGTGTTTTACCCACTGAGCCACTTCCCCAGCCCAATAGTTTAAAGATCGATTTTCAAGTTGTCAGTCAACTCTAAGGAGTTCAATATAGGTTTAGAGAGATTTAACATTGTTTCCATCATTTGCTTTTTCTAAGTTGCACAAGTGTGTTTATATTTCTCAAAGGAACTAGATGGTGGCTGTGTTGTCTATGGCTTTAGAATTACAAGTTGAGCACTAGACATGAAGCTTGAACGATTAGACCCAGTGCTCTTAAAGCTGGCATGCTACTGTGGAAAGGCAGGGTTTGTGAGCATACAGATGGAGATTCTAATACAGCAGATGCATTGGAACGAAAGTGACAGTGATAAGTGGGCTTCTTAGAGTATTCTGCCTTGGTCCTGTGAAAGAAGGGAGATGCATGCCCACAGGGAGGTGCAATCTGACTCATTGGTATTCTCCACAGGGTTGTTGTGTGGCCCATCTATCCCTGGACAATTTCTGATGTACAAATTCCCAGAAGCAAGAAGCAGATAAATGCAAAGTGAAATGTGGGCCTTCCAGTGAATTAAAGCCTCTGCCAGTGCGATTGGTTCTCAATTGAAAAGTAAACTTAATTAAAAAGAAGGAAAAACTAATGTTGCTGTCCTAATCAAATCCAGAGTTTCCATGCTGACAAAACAATGAAGCCATGCTGAATAGCTCATGGGGTAAAGACATCACAGGGTTTTCATTCTATGTCCTTGTTTATAGTCATTTGCGTATTTATGTATACACTAGCTGTCTTCAAAAAAAAAAAAAAATCGAGGCCAATTAATCCTACTAGTTTGAATTTGCATGTGTGTAGGAGAAACTTGGACAACATACCCAAGCAGCAGTTGCCCTCCCCTGGTGCTCAGACCAACCAGCATGCACACATGGGCCAGGGATTTCCTCCCTGAGGCAAGCTGCCAAGCATGCCTCAGTGCCCCAGACACCTGACAGAGACACCTGATCCAGAAACACCAATAAGGAAAGGACATGCATCAGAGTCGGCTGCCTGAGCCAATAGAACCTTGGGAGGGGGTATAAAGGCAGATCTAACTTGCTTAATAAACCAGTCTGCCACACACTCTTGGTACTCACTGACATCTGGTGCCTGAGTCGTTGGTGTTGCATCTTCTCACCCTCTCCTCCAAGGGGTGTCTGAGCAGGGTAACCCAGAACACTTACATTCCAGCTAATTGTATTAGAAATAGGAGATTGGGTCTAGGAAATGTCCCCTCCATGCAGATTCCCTGGTATGGAAATTAAAGAGCTGGCTTATTGTCAGTTCCCTAGACACTTAATTCTATTTGGATGGCAAGAAACCCAGGCAAGAAACTATAATGGGAATATACAAATGGATCTTGAGAAACTCAGTTTGTGTGGGTCTAAAAGGTACTAGAAAAAGGTCAGTAGTTGTAAGTATAGTTAAAATTAAGATGAAAGGACATTTTTTTCCTCATTATCAAATGTTAAAGCATGTTGGAATGAATAGATATTTAATCCTGGCATTCATATAGAACACATGCTAACATGTTGGTGTATTTTGTTATCTTTCTTATAGCTATAATAGAAATTCTCTAGCTTAGGTTTCTACTTCCTGTCTTCCATGATTCTTTCTTTCCATCAGATTGCTATTGAGAAGTAGATGGGAAAGACCACTAGATATGTTCAAAATGATATACACGCATCTGTATAAAGTATGCATTTTTCTCTAAGTACAACTTATTCACATAAAGAAAATGTGTCCATGTAACCCCCAGGAGGCACATAGAATGTTTACTACAGCCAGGCTTATAGCCAAGAATTAATAACAGACAATTTTCTAAACAATAAAGCTTCGCTAAAATGTTTTATTTGTACCATGAAATGTTTTATAAAAAAATGAGTGCCGTATTTACTTTAGACATATACACTAATAGAAATTCGTTTCAAAAATAAAATTTTAAACAAAAATGTTACACTTTTTTTTTTTAAGTGAATGGTAACAGAAATGGAGTGAGGTAGGATTCTTTCTTCTTGACCCAGAGTCTGAGCTTGAGGGAAAGACAGCACAGACTGGACACTTAGATGTCCCGCCTCTCTCTCTCCCTCTCCCCGTGTGTGTGTGTGTGTGTGTGTGTGTGTGTGTGTGTGTGTACTCCAAAGTTGATACCTATAGTGTGTGTACTCCAAAGTTAATACCTATAATTATTTCAGGTAGCATCATGTATGATGGATAGCCCAGTTTCCCAGCTGGGCTATCCATCTTCCCTTATTGAGAAGATACTTTTACCTGTTGAACAGCTTTAACATTTCTTTAGAAGAGCCAGTGGCATGTACATGGGTGTAATTTTAGTCTCTCCTCATTTCCACCCATCTGCTGCATTTGCTTTTGCAAATAGTATGCTCTCTATTGCTGAGATTTTAGAGTCAGTCAGGAAATCTGAAAGCCCAAGTCCTCTTTAATGTTAATCTTCCTTGTGAGTATTTGCTATTTTAGGTTGTTTGCATTTCCATGTAAAATTTACTCTTAGTTTGCCAATTCTGAAATTTTAGTTTTAAAACAGTCTGATATAGTTCTGATTAGTCTTGTACAGAATTCATCAATCAATCTGGAAGATTTGGTAGTTTGAATCTAAAAAGGGCTCCAAAGCTCTGTATTAAATCTTTGGTTCTCAGGCTGACACTACTGGAACTTTTAAATAGTGGGGTCTAGTGGGAGATTTTTATATCACTGGGGATATAATGGGATAGTAGACTCCCTTGTATTCCTTGTCATTTACCCAAAACAGTAGGGTTAATCAATTATCAACTGAAACCTCCCAACTTGTGAGCCCAAATAAAACTTTGCTCTTTTATTTGTTTATTTAGGGCATTTGCTGTAGTGACAATAACCTGATGATCACAGAAAGGAATTCATACACTAATAATATTCAATGTATTGCCATGGTCTGTATTTCCATTTATCTCAGTTTACACAAAACATTGAAGAAAAATATAAGAATGATTTTAAACATCTTTAGCAATTGTAACATTTCAAATCTCTTGTTTTATTGCAAGTAGAAACAGAGTTCATATCCCACATGCTGATCTTTTCACCTGGGACTTTGTTGACTTAGCTCCAGCTCTAGGACCAGTGAACCCATGGGGCAGTATCATTCAGCCTACAAACACCAATTGTGCCTTTTACTTTTCAAAGTTTGTACCTCTTACTTCTCCTCTTTTTCTTCTCTTGCTTTTTCTCTACTTAGTTTCTTTTAATTGTCTACTTCTTTTCCTTTTTCATTCCTTTCTCTTAGTTGGGATGACTAGGACCTATGAAGCACCTTAAACAGATATACAAAAGATCATAAAGTACATTGTCATATATGAATGAAGATGCCACAGGGAAACCCATCACTTTGTGTGGAAACTTAAAGAAAATACAGAAGAATTTAACTTCAGTTGAAAAGAAAAAAAAAAAAACTAATGAGAGGTGGAATTGCCTCTGTCCCACCTGTAAACAGGATAGTTCAGTATGACACGTGTCATGTCAACACTTATAGAGATGGGTAACCTCAGTGTTTTAAAACTGTATTTTGAAAGTTCCACTGTTCTGTCTATGTTTTGTGTTGTAATCCATGTTGGTAAATGAATTGTTTTGTACCTTCTTTTTCTCATCTGTATGATATTCATTGCACAAATCCAAGAATTTTGATGTATTTAATCGCAATCTAATGATAGTTTCCATTATTAAGCACTGTGTCGTGCTTAAGGATTTTGATATATTCACTCCTGATGTTATGATGTTGTCCCATTGTTTTAACCATTGAGCCACATTCTTTAGCAATTCCTCTGTATCCTTCAGTATACTGACAGTTAGATTTCTATGCATCGCAAAAGAGAAATCAAAGATGTTCCTGTCATCTGTCTTTGCTTTCAGATTATTGTCTGAACAATTTTTTTTTATTTCCAATTTTCCCATTAGTAATTGTTGCAGGGAGACTGGAGAGATGGCTCAGTGGGCAAAGCACTACCTGAGTTTAAATCCTCCATTTAAAATGTGGATATATGTTGTGAGTGTCTGCAATTCCAGTGCTCCTAGGTCCCGGAAAAGAAGAGACAGGATAATCCCTAGTAGGCACTGAATCCAATTGGTCCAGCATGTAGGCAATGAAAATACAATGAAGAACCCCTGTTTCTTACAAAGTAGAGGGTGAGGCCTGATGCTCAAGGTTGACCCATTCAGACCCATGAATAAATACACACATAGGCACACATTTACACACACTAGTACTGAATTTTGTTCCTGATGATTTAATTTTCTATGCCCATCTGATAACCATGGAATTGTATTTCTTTCGGTTTTGATCCCAGTTTTCTGGTTATTGAAGGTGAAGGTGCTGGGATTGAAGGTGAGTGCCACCGAGGCCCAGATGAGTGGTATTCTCTTTAGTGTGAGTCACCCTAAATGCTCCCTGTTCATGTTTTTGGCCATGATTCCTTTGTGGTAAGGTTTCCAGACCAAGGGGAAGCTCCAGATGTTCCTGCGGTTCTTACCAGTATTCACTTCCACATATTAGCATCAGTGTGTCAGTTCTTAGGGATTCTAAGAAAACTGTTGAAATTTTGATTTATGTGAATTTTAAAAATTCATTTTGAAGGACATAGTACATAATAATGAAGTAGACTATACAACTGTATGAACATGTAGTGTTATCAAATCAGAGGGAATAAGCATCCCCATCCACTTAAACCATGACATCTTTGTGTTTGAAATATGCAAACTCTTCTCCTCTGCATTTATTTTGGTTTGCACATAAATTTGAGAAACATTGGCAATCATAGGATACCATTGCATTGTTATACAAGGCATCTGGGCCCATTTATTTTAACCTACTTTCATTATATCAATTGTTATGAGATATTTTTCCCCTACAAGGTCCCAAATTTTTTAAATGACTCATCAATCCTTTCCCACAATTTTGCTACTGTTCATATCATAGTAACTTCTTTTTAAAAGTACATTTCATGTGTTCCTGTTTTTATATACAGTCAATATTTATGACCAACTCACCAAACCCCTTGAGTCTTTCTATGTTTTCTGTTCATTGAATTAGCTATTTTGTGAGAAAGAAGGATCTGTGGATAATGGTAGTTTCCTTTCTTCTCTTATAGTCAATATATAATTGATAGATCTTCTGCGTTGATGGTGAAATAAAGGACAGTGATTTGGGTTACAGACCTATAATGGGTTCCTGACCAGTTTGGTAGATAGCTAATTCATCACCTTTGTCTTCAAGGCTCCCTGTATTGGGTCAAGCATGTCATTACTCACTCATTCTATGCTTTTATTACATCAACTTTGTTAACATGTTTTCAGATCTTCTGTATCTTCAATGATACTTTTGCCCATGTGTAAAAGGGTATTTCATTAAGTGAATCTTTCAAAAACTTTCCCTGATTTTATGTCACTTTTTATTCTGTAAATTTTACTTTAGACTTCTTTTGAGACATTAAATTTTGATATGAGTCATTTTGGGCTCTTAAAATTCCATGGAAAGAGTAAGCATCAAGGCTTTGGAGGCAGCCCTCTTCCTGTCTGTCTAATGGTGGCTTTCCCTTGGGGTCTTAACATGACTGAGGACTAAGGGAATAACTTTCTTGTCTCTTATGCAGCCAAGGATTTCTTCCTGAA
Source organism: Phodopus roborovskii (assembly GCF_943737965.1). NCBI lineage: Eukaryota > Metazoa > Chordata > Mammalia > Rodentia > Cricetidae > Phodopus > Phodopus roborovskii. The sequence goes on from NW_026125418.1 coordinate 75,007, forward strand.
GACCTGATCTCATCAGCTCACTTAACCTAATTACTTTTCCAAGGCTGCATCACCCAAAGCTACCATACAATGGATCACTGTTTCAAAATATAAAGTTTGCATAGACAAAATTCAGCTCATATCACAGCCAGTGTTCTATTGGTGTGAAGAAACAGCATGGCAACTTTTATGAAGGAAAGCATTTAACTTTAGTTTGCTTATAGTATCAAAGGTTCAGGTGTCATCATGCTTGGGAGCATAGTGGCATGGAGGCAGACATGGTCTGTAAAAGTTGAGATTTCTACTTCTGGATCAGTAGGCATCAGGAAGAGAAAGAGGGCATGGGCCTAGCTTGAGCTTTTGAACTTTCAAGCCTACCTACCCTAGAGACTTATTTCCTCCAGAAAGATCAAACCTGTCCCAATAAAGCCATACCTACTCCGACAATGCCACTCACCCTAATCCTTCCAAATAGTGCTACTCCCTGCTGAGCAAAAATTCAAATATGTGGGCCTCTGGGGACCATTCTTATTCAAACCACCAGAGTCCCTATCTTGTCAGTAATTGTTCTCATTTTCTTTCCTAATATAATTTTGGTTTTGCCCAAAGCATCTGTTTCAGCTACGGATTTCCCTAGTAAGTATTTATATTCTTTCTAATAGTGTCATTATCTTAAGCCACAAATCTCAGTGTGCCACTAGAGATTTAAAGAAATCAATAAATATCATAGTGCCATTTATTAAGAAGCTACCCAGTTTCATTTAATTCAATATTCACGTATTTGGAATTTTTTTCTTTCCCTTGGATTTTCACTTGGTTACTGTGCATTCAGTTTTCTTTTGTTTCCTTTCTATTGTTGAAGAAGGTTTAACTATAATTCTACACTTTTCTTCTCCTGGTTTGGAATTTATATGGTTCTGTTATTTTAACATATGGTTTTATTGTCAGTTAAAAAGCCAGAGGAATAGATAACTGACCACTCTTCTCTCATTCTGAACTATGAAAATGCCTTCAGTTCCTTTAAGTGTAATCTGTGATTTTACATCTAGATTAATTACTAAAAAAAATAATTTCTTGAAATAATATTTATCATGAAATTTGAGTGATCTGCTTAATTTTTTTTTTTTTTTTTTTTGTCTATCTGACACATGCTGGAATCATCTTCATTGAGGATTTGTCTTCATCAGAATGACCCATAGCCAATGTCTGTCCATGTCTTGTGAGGGTATTTTTTTTTTTTTTTTACTGAGAATTAATGTTGAAGGGCCCGGTCCACTGAGGGTGCTGCCACCTCTGAGCAGGTGGTCTTGGACTGTATAAGAAAGCAATATAGAGAGCAAGCCAGTGAACAACATTTAATCATGACCTTCACTTCAGTTTTTGCCTTGAGTTCTTGCCCTGAGTTCCCTCAGTGATGGAGTGTTATCTGAATGCATAAACCAAAGGTTCTTTTTCTTCCTCAAGTTGCTGTTGGTCATGGTGTATTATAACAGCAATAGAAAGCAAACTAGGAAGGACATCAGGCAACTCTAATTTTTGTATAATGACTGTTCATTATGATTTTCCTGAATGTTGAATATTTCTTCATGTTTCTCAGGTTTCCTTTCTCTATCTGTGTGCTTTTATTGCCATTCTCCATTTTCAGTTCAATGAGGGATAGTTATTGACAAAGGACACTTTTGTTTGGAATTGTTATACATTGCTTGCTATTCTTGGGTGACTATTCCAGGTTTGTTGGTTACTGGTGGATATTTTCCTCCTCATCGTTAATGTATTGGAGCATTGTCTTCTAGTTCCCACTGTCTTGGAAAGTCATTGTTTGCCTTCATTGTCTATCTTTTGCTTCAAGAACAGCTTGGGCTCCTGCATGTTACTTGTTTATAAATAGTTTTATTGTGATGTTTCTAATACTTTCCCTCTATTCTTTGAATCATATTAGTTCTTATTAAAACTGAGATTGACCCCAAGGGTACTAATCCCTGCCTCACTGCATAATATTTTCAGATAAGATCTGTCAAATATGTTCAAATATGTCAAATATGTTGCCCATTTACAGTTCAAGCATTAAGCTGGGAGGATGTGGTGATGCAATTAGCAGCAATTTCTGGAGGCACTGACTAGAATTCTCCTTAGGATTGTAATGGAGAAAAAAGAAAATGTTGAGTAATTGAAAAAGTTCTGTAGGACACACACCACAGTGTTATAAAGAGTGTGACAGAAATGATCAAGTCAAACATCTGGACTTGAACCCTAGAATATCCTATTTCTGGCTGCATGGCCTTCAGTACTTTCATCTAATAGAGGATGCTTGCTCCAAAGGGCAGTTGTATGCAATAGGTGAGCTGGCACATAGAATTTCATTAGAAAGGTAACTAGTGCTGTTTCTTAAATATATTCTGTTTAATGTATTTTCCAAAGTTCAGTAATGCACAAGATTTCATACATGCAGAAATGAATCCCAGCCTCACTCAGAGGTTGCAGTCTATCACCATCTTCTGAGAGGACAATAGACAATTGGTACTAGATTTATATTTAACAAGGTTATCAGTCAAACGCAGCATTAGTGCTTTAAACAAAGAATAGCATGGGCACAGAGGATGAGCTGATTAATTCTTTTCCTTGGGGTTAAGTGGTTCAGAAAAAGAAAGGGGTGCATTGAGAAGATAATAAATTTCCTTCCAGTCATGATAAATATAACACCTTATTGGAGAAGACCACCAGGCAGTGAGGAAGATATGTTTGAAGGTATTAAATACAACTTGTGTTCTCTGTGAGCTTCAGGTTTTTATTCAAATGTGTTTCCAGTTCTGAAGTTTTTAGACATGTATATTATTATTCAGAATTAATAGAGAGATATTTGAACAGGCTGATGAATGCTAAACTGAACATAGTGCTTTGCCCTAGAACTCCATAGTCTATCTTGATAGGGCAGTACTTGCTTCTTTTATTTTCTTCTTATTTCTTATACACTCCAGTCCCACTAAGGCTGAGACATGGCTAATATGCAATTGTCCTTCACTGGGATGCAAAGGTCATAAGAGTTCCTTTGAACATTATCTTTCTACTTTATAGAGCTGAAATCTTTGTGCTTGGGACTTGTTCAAGCTTGTCCTTCTAATGAAACACTTGGTCCAAACACTTTTATCATTAAAACAAGTAATAATGAATTCCTTATGAGGCCACAGGAGGAGTGCAGGAGGTTAATGCATGTCAGCGAACAGAAAACAATTCAACCACTGCAGTCAATGAATATAGATTTCCTTTATTCTCCTTGAAGTCATCCACTAAATTTTTAATACCTCTCTCTTACTGTTCTGATAGCCTTATATAAAGCCTAAATGAAAGGAGTATAAACTGGTTCTCTAGTCCACAGCCTCTCTTCCTTACACAGTGAAGCATTGCAACTGATCCTGAAGCCTTGCAATTCATCACAGATTAAAATCTACTCAATGGCATGCCTTTATCTGATTCTGCCTGCTTGAAACCTGAAAATCCCTGTATGATTGCAATTATGCTGTATTAAGACCAATTCCACCAACCATTTACCCAGTTCTATGCCATCACCACAACCAATCTCTACCTATTATCACTCACCACTAATTACATTCCTTGGTCTCAGTGAACTCTGTTCCTTAGTTAGGTTCAACGGTGACATTGAATTATGTAGAAGCTTCTGTGGTTAAGGTTTGCTGACTACGGTGCCTCCATTCTTTAATGTGAATGGAGTAGTGTGATCAGGAAGTATGCCCAGGAATAACTGGTGGCAAACACAAGGCACACAGAAATCAGAAGGAATCTCTATCAATTCTTTGTAATAATTTGAAAGAGGGATTAGTCAGGACAGTTGTACCCAAGGAAAATTATTTAATGTTCACTTGAAGAACAGTTGGAAAATAGACAAAGTTGGTATATGATGTAAAATTAGTATAGGATGTACATTCTGAAGATGGAGAAGAATGTGTAGTAACTTGTTATAGGCCAGGTATCACACTCCTCTTCAGAGATGTTGACCATAAACAGAGGTTGTGGGAGGTTGTCTTGTGTCTGAGTTGGGGTTTCTCTTGCTGTGGAGAGACACCATGACCACAGAAACTCTTATAAAGGAAAGCATTAATTGGACTTGGCTTACAGTTTCAGAGGTTTAGTCCATTATTATCATGACAGGAAGCATGACGGTGTTCAGGCAGACATGGTGCTTGAGAGGGACATGAGAGTCTTACGTTTTGATCTGCAGACAGCATAAGAAGGTGTGTGTCACACTGAGTGTAGCTTGAGCATATGTGAGACCTCAAATCCCACCTCCACAGTGACACACTCCCTTCAACAAGGCCACACCCACAAGGCCATGCTTCCTCCAACAAAGTCACACCTCCTAATGGTGCCATTCCCTACGGGGGGGGGGGTCATTTTCTTCCAAACCACCACATCCAGGATTTAGGTGAGAAGGCTGAACTTGAGCCACATGTTTGGCACTATCATAAACAATTTGGATTATTACCCTGAGCAAAAGGGAAATATTTATATATGAAACTTGGTGAAGGGCCAAGTATAATTCTTTAGTATAATATCATTATAGAAATGCTGTTGATGATGATGTGAGCAGAAAAAGGAGCCTTTATACACATCTGCTGAGACTGTAAACTTGCCTAGCCCCCATTGAATCCATGTGGAGTCCTCTTTCAAAACAACTAACCATAGGTCATCCAGGTAAGCTACTGGTAGTATTTATCCCTAAGTCAGGATATATTCAGCTAAGTGCACATCAATGTTTACTGTAGGTGTACAGCAGTAGAGGATAAGGGTAATTCTCTCTCTCTCTCTCTCTCTCTCTCTCTCTCTCTCTCTCTCTCTCACACACACACACACACACACACACACTATGATATTTTTCAGTCATAAAAAACTGCAAAGTTACAGGAATCTTTTTGAAGGAAAATGGATGAAAGTGGAAATAGTCAAATCAAGTGAATTATGCCAATCTCTGAAAAACAAATGTCATTTTATTCTTATTTGTGCCTCATAAAAAATCATATACATTATATAATATGAGTGTTGGGTCATGGAATGCCATAACAAGGCTAACAAAAGCTAAGACTTAGAGTTCCTGGAAGGGAACAAGGACTGCATTGGCAGAGATTCACATGGATTTTTCTGGGTTTCTTTTAAAGAGAGAAGAGAATGATTTTATTTTACCACCTGGTACAATTAAAGATGGAGTGGGGAGTGAGGTGAGGGAGGGGGTGGGAATGGTTCACTTATTGTGTTTCCCTTCTAAAATAACTTTCTTCTGTCCATGTTACATTTCTCAAGTGGCAGCCCTGACATATTGCCTTGGCTCCATCTCTGTTCTGACACACCTGCTTTGATTTGCAAGAATTTCACTGTTCCTGCCCAAATCTTGGGAAGCGTTGCTGACTAGATATTTTATTAAGACATTCAAGGAACATTTTCTATCAAACTATTAGGACATTAGACATTACGGTCACAGAAAATAGCATCTTGCTATGCGCGAAAGAGCCCCCAAATCATGGAGAGTACTGAACCTAATACATGCTAGAAATTTTCCTATTAAGTCCAGGCTTTTACCTTTTCACTGCAAAAGACAAACTTCACAGCTCTTTTCGGTGCATCCTCCTTAGCACACCACTAGTCTTGTGCTATGAAGCTATTAAAGGCTCAATAAAAGTAACTGGAATACTGTACTGCTGGATCACCTGCCTCTGGCTAAGCTGCTAGCGTCAGGCAGTGTGTATATCCTGGACACTCTGGACAAAGGGACGTAATTTCCTCAAGAAATTCATCATGCTACTGAGCTAATGGTTGCTGAGACAGAGAGAAGCAGTTCTCCACAGACGAGCTTCTGGATAGCTTATGAAGTTTCAAGCAGTCATCCCTAAACACATGTACATATGGGCAACATTAAGTGAACCCTGAACAACACTATATTTATACATTTACATGTATGGGTATGTGCATAAACAGGTGATAATTAATAAGAGGCTACGAATTTGAGAAAGAGGGGACAGGGGAAGAGGTGAAGGTAAGAAAGAGAAATGATGTAAATGCAGTGTTCAAATATGAAATTCTCAAAAGTAAGTGAAAAAAGGTGATTGTTAGTTGTAGCTTTACTAATAGGCCTACAACTGGAAAGCACACAGATATTCTTGTTACTATGCTTCACCAAACGTTTTTTTTTAAATCAAATATTGGCTTATCCTGTGCTTCCCACTGGTCTCACAGTTTCTATCACACATGCGTACTCAGTATAAATAAACAAAATTGCCCCCACCTGCTCTCATTTCCTGAGGATACCACTGAATGTGTAATGAAAGCCAGTATTTGATTCTTCTTAGTTAATTTTAGAAGAGGCCCAAGCATAATGACAGCAATCTAAGAAATAATTTCAATGAAGAATTTCAGATAACATGGGTAGCTTATTGAGATATGAGTGGGCCAGTCTTCAAGGCCAGTTTAGTGTGATGATACATAGAAACACATGTATACAGTATGGGTTTTAGGTGCTGTGGTAACACAGAGTCAGCATCACTCTGCACAATAGATTTAACCGTTGCATCAATAGGAGTGTTCATTGTCCAAACCAGAGCTAGCTCCACCTGGATCTGTATTAGATAGGCATCCTGTGAAAGCTTAGGGGAAGGATATGGTAGTCTAACTTCCTATACATGATTTGTGAGACATCTCACGTTCTTGACCCAAAGATATGTAGGTCTATAAATAAAAACAAGGGCTTTTTATCTAGCACAGTAGCCTCTAGAATGAAGTCACTGGCAGGAATCAGGGAAGAATCTTTGAGACTCAGCAGGCTAGAGTTCAGCTCATGACAGAACTGCAGATGCAAGAAGCCAGGCTCTGAGGTAGAAGCAAGAGGAGCACCCTTGTGCAGACTCTGAACCTCATGACCATCCAGGTGCATCACATTTGTATGGCGAGGCATTTGGGGCTTTCTGACCTCCTACAACTGTTGTTTGAAATAAAGGGTTTCAAAATAATAATACAGGTCTTTGTTCATTAAAACCTTGATGGACAAACCACCAAGATATCTGTCTTGTTCAAAGGTGAAAGCATGAAGGGAAGGGGCAGAAATTTGGTAACTGCAATTCTCCATGTTAGGATACTCCTATTCTGGAATCATATAATACACTAAATGACATTAATTTATTTTTATGTTTATTGAAAAACATATTAAATACAAATACATAACTTCACTCACTTCTTCTCTGGCTTTCTCCCAACCCTTCCATGCCTCTTCACTCTCTCTCATAAGTGTGTGTGTGTGTGTGTGTGTGTGTGTGTGTGTGTACTTCTAAGTTCATTTACTATGTCTTTTTTGTATAAATTACATTTTTCATTACACCAAGAATTAAATTTCCCAGGATCCATGAGTAACACTTAACAGTAAATGGATCTTTTGAATTGTTACTACAATACTTGTTTCAGAAAAATAATAAGCAAAGACATCTCCTTTGATCTATATTTTCGCAGTGTTTAATAACACTAAGAAAAAAGAACCTAATTAATTTGAAGCTCAATGAATTAGTTTAAAAAAAATAATTACCAAAGTTCTGGGTAAGTGGTTCAGTAGCAAAATATTTGTCTAAAATGTGTTGGCTCCAAGTTTGACTCGCTAGCATGACAATACACACATACAACAATAAGCTGTCCTCTTGTAGTATTAATGAAAATATTATGATACAATGAACATTTAGAAACCAAATATCCCCTTTTCTGAGTGCCATTTCATATGTAACAGTGAGGCAGACACCACACTGAGATCTGAACCCACAGTCACAAAGGTGATAAACATGTCTCCTGGTGTCAAGGAGGAGGATCGGGAATGAGAAAACAAAGACGACAGAAGCCTGGGATCAGTAAGTCTGCATGAGTTCGTAACTCAAGGAAGCCCATTTATTGAGAAGCTCAGCATCTCCTATACTCTTTGCAGGGTGAATCACTAGAAAATTATCTGAAAAAAATAGACTTCAAACCCAAAGTAAACAGACGAGATAGTGGATGAATCTAGATGGGAAGGAGAATGAGGAAGAACTAAGATGAGTACAGGGTAGAGGAGTAGAGGGAGGGGAACCATAATCATTATACATTATGTGAGAAAATAACCTGTTTCCAACAAAAGGGAAAAAAGAGTGCTATTAGTCAAAATAACTGGTTTTATTTCTTTAATTTAGGATTCAATTTTAATCGATACACAATGCAAATATTTATGGGAGATAGTATGAGAACTTGATACATGTATTCATCAAGCTATACTCATTTCCATTTCATACTTTCATTGTGTTAAGAAACTTTAAAAACACCCTTCTGTTTCTTTATGAGCATATAACAGATTGCTGCTTAGTCAGGAAACACGTTTGTAGAACACAAAAACTTTATTTTAAAATAAACTTCAGGAATTGGACAAACATTAATTGCAGGCCTGCATTGACTGTGTCACCACAACATGAGATGTCGGTTCAAGACTGTTCTAACAGGCCCTCTTTATCCTGAGGGAGACACCTGCCATCATGCTGTGTCTCTGCATGATCTACTCTCTTAGCTTGAGCGTTACTGAGGTTTCCTCCTTCTCTTCTAAGGACACTGGCTATAGTAGATCAGGGCTGCACCCTTATGCCCTCAATAACCTTAGCTACCTCCCCATGGCCTCCATTTTCTAAATCAGTAGCATTAGAGCTCAGGTCTTCAGGAATGATAAATGGTGCAGTACAGCCTATCATATATAGTAAGTAATTTAAAAATAAACAATCTTTTGATCCCAAAGTTTGATTTCTATGTAGCACTTTCTAACTTTCTGTAGCAGTCACCTCCTGTGTACTTTATATTTTCCAACAGTCAATCATCTCTGTGATCTCTGCTGTGTCATGTTCTCCATCAAGGATGAAGGCCATTCACGGCTCAGTGGGAATGCAGAGTAAAGCAAGCCTGCTCCTAGAAAGACAATTTACTGCCTACATTTGAAACTGAGTGGAAAGGGTGGGAATGAGGTGAATGGCCGTGATATACAACTCATGTTGGCAAATGACATGTATAGGGCCCTGCATGGACCCCAGAGGCACCTTGAGCAAGCCAGAAGCTGTTGGCAAGAACTCCTTGCCCCACCCAGAGCTGTTATTGGTACTCTTCCTGTTTTGCTGACACACACTTCTTGGGGAGGAGCTAAGCCTAAAAATCCTGTTACTTTCCACTGTGCTATAAATCAGTATTTAAGCCCGCTTCATCCACTCAATAAATGGCATTTGGCATTAAGCATTCCGACATTGCCATTGAATGAGTGACCTGCTGTCTTGTCTCTTATATCAATCTCTAGGCCTTCGCCCAATTCATGGAACAGATCGTAGTGCAGGCACTACATACAGGAACTCTGAAACAGGGACAGAAGTCTTGTTGCTTTGTAAGGAAGTATGGATAACAGTGGATCAGCTTCCTAACGTACTCGGATATCATCATCTAAATGTTTAAAAGATGATTGCAATCATTTGTGAGAATTATGGTTGTATTTAGTGAAAAATTAAAGCCATAAGCACTTTTAAAACCCACTTGTGCTATCAAAAGAATGTGGCAGCTTGCAATTCTGATATACTCCAGAGGTAAAAATGAAAACCTCTGTCTGCTAAAGGGCTATGAAAATGGTGACGCTATGGCATACTCAAGTCTGCACAATATAGCATTATCTGTCATGTTCATCTGGGGACTAGAGTCTGAGATAGGATGCGTTGGTAGACATCAGGTCCTGAAATCAAGCACTCTGTGCAGTCTCCATGTTCTGTCACAAAGTCAATGACAGCACCAAACAGGGTGGTCTTAGCATATAGCTACAAGAAGCAGTATTCTTTGTAGATTTTTTCTATCCTTCTAAGTAATCTGTTTACACAGTTTAACTGGTGAAAATAAGATTCAAAGATAGGAATAGGTCACTTTGATATAAGGACTATTTTGATCCAAAAGCAAAAGAGAATTGTCAGACACAAGAAATCCCTGCCTTACTTTCATCTGCCTAAATGCAGGTCTTCAGCTTACCTTTGTGAAAGTGACTGTTCTCTCAGCACATTTTTATATTCTACGAGGAGAAGAATTACATGCATGGTATGCTGCAATGACTTAATCAATGGGATATGTACACAGCCCTTAGTAGTTTGAGGCAGAGTTCTTTATATGTGGTTCAGGCTGGCTTAAATTTCAGTATCTGACTCAGGTGCTGAGTAGAGTGTGGGGTCACAGGTGTGTGCTAGCTAGTTTACAAAACATTTTAAGTGTTATTTTGAAGGGAAGTGAGCCTTTCTAATTTTACATATTTAATTTTTGTAGGTTTTGATTTTCTTTGTGCATTAAACAATAATAAACACACGTTATTGTATTTAAGAAGTATACAATGCTCACCTATCAAGTTTGGTACCAGTGCTGCCCTCTGGACAGGAGGGGCCTTCTTTGGGTTCTCTGTCATTCCACTCCCTTCACCTGCTTGGTCCAGCTATCAATACCAACCTTACTAGGTCAGCATTGTATACTTTTTAAACATTTGTTTATCATTGTTTAATTCTCTTTCCTGTGCATCCATACAGATTTGTAAACAGAGGGCTGGTATATCAGAATAAATATCTACGAAGTTGGGTTTGTGTAGCACCTGGCATACAAGAGAAAATGCCAGCTTTCATTGGCACAATGAAATATGTGGTGCATGAATACATACACGGTGGTGTGTGTGTGTGTGTGTGTGTGTGTTGAACATGTGGTTGTTTTATCGACATGTGCATTATATGTCTGTGTAGTGCATTAGTGTGCAAGGGGTGAACACATATATTGTGGTTTTCACATGAGTATGCATGTAATACATGTGTGTATCTATATGTGGTATACACAGAGGTGTAGTGCAGGGTGCATGTGTTCGGTGTTCGGGTACACATATATATGGTCATGTATGTGGTGTGCATGTTAGGTATAGTAGGGTATGCATATGTATGTGTATGACAAAATCTTAAATATGGTCAACAATTAAACCACTAGAAAAACAAGTAAGAATCAAACTATTGAACAGTTAATACAAAGGCTCAATAAACAAGAGATCATAGGAAACCATTGGAATAACATAAAAAGACAAAAATCAACAAATTAAGTGAAGCAGAATTGTAAGAATTCCATGACAAAGGTGTGGAAAGTATTTTCAATTCAAATGTGGTATAAATTTTCTTAAACCTATGGAAAAAAGATCCACTAAAGTACAAGAAGCATATAGAACATGAAATTGATATGAGCAGATAAGAAACTAAGTATTCATTTTACACTTTAGTTAAACACTAAATATGTAGGACAATGAAAATGTGTTTGAAAATTGCAAGGCACATCCAATGGCAGGTTCTTCAAAACAGCTGATTTCTAATAAAACTTTAAATAGCAGCAGGGCATAGAATGATGTATTTCAAGTTCTGAGACACCACACCTGCTGACTCAGACTACTATACATTATAAAACTGTGTCATCATTTATGGAAAAAAAGAAAATCATTCCATGATAAACAAGCTAAATGAATGTATGACCCCTAACCTAGCCCTGCAAAAGTTATTGGAATGGGTTCTTTGAGTTCAACAAAATGAGAAACACATCCATGAAGCTACAGGGAAAACTTTTAAAAAATGCTAGGCCAGTAGTTAAGCATATGAAGATAATGGAAACAACAACTACTACAAAATCAGCAAGATGACAGGAAACAGTACAAATCTTTAATTTTTTATATTTTGTTTTTGTTTGTTTCCTGTTTTGAGACAAGGTTTTCTGTGTAGCCCCGGTTATCCTGGAACTCACTCTGTAGACCAAGCTAGCTTTGAACTCAGAGATCTCACTACCTCTGCCTTTCAGGTGCTGGAACTAAAGACATGTTTCACCATCACCTGGTAAATATACATCTTTTAATAACAACTCTGGTTATCAATGTAGCAGAGGAAATAAATAAAGGGCCCATTTTTTTTTCTGCCTCCAAAACATACACATCACCATCAAAGTCAAATACTTCTTTAGGATTAAATGATGGGTAAAAGTATTTCAAACAAATGGAACTAGAGAATAATAAGGCATAAATATGGAAAAAGAAAATTATAACTAAATTAGACAGAATATATAAAGAAGGTCACATCATACTGATTAAGAGGAAATGACAATTGAAAACATATATGAACTGAACATAGTTGCACCAAATCAATAAACAAAACACTACTAGCTATAATTCACAGGTTAATCAAACACAGTAATAGCTGATGTCTTCAATACTCCACTGCCATCAATAGGCATGCCATCTCAACTAAAAGTAAACATGGATGTATCAGAGTTAATCAAATGGAATTAACAGACATCTACAGAAAATTCCAATCCCAAACTGTAGAATACACGTTCTTTTTTGTAGGTCATGGAACTTTCTTTAAAAGAGATAAATGATAAGAGACAAAGCAAGTTTCAACAAATAGTAAAAATTTGAAATAACTTCTTATATCACAATGGAATAAAGCTAGAAATCAACATGAGAAACACAAGACAATTCATAAACTTGTGGAGGTTGAATATATGCAGAATGATGAATGGATCATAGGAAAAAACTTAAGAAGAAAATGAAAAAAAAAAATCCTAGAATTGAATGAAAATGAACCTGAGTTACAAGGAAAGCACTCCTCAAAGGAAAATATAGCTCAAATCCGATATACTTCAAATAAATAGCTCAATGATTCCCATCAGGCTAAGAGCAATATATGTAAATAAATAGAACAGGGCAGAAATTAATGAGACAGAAACAAACAAATGAGCAAAACCGCAATATAAACATTTAATAAAATGAAGAACAACTGGTCCTTGAAAAAATACTAACAAAATCAACATGCCCTTAGAAAAACTAAACTAAACAAAACAAACAAACAAAAAGAGCCAAATAACTGAAGTTAGAAGTGCAAAGGGAGACACTACATCAGATACTAATAAATTCAGAAAAGTACAAGAGCATCCCTAAAACACTTAAATTCCACTAAATTAGAAATGGATGAATTTCTGTGGATATGACCTACCAAGTTAAACCAAGATGAGAGGAATAGTTGACATAGATTTATACCAAGCAATCAGGATGAAGCATTAATAAAAAATATCTCCCAATTAAAAAGTTTTAGGACCAGATAGACTCACTGAAGAATTCTACCAGAGCTTTAAATAAGTATCACCATTTTTTTTTTCAAATTGTTCAATAAAATAGAAAAGGCCTACATTTCCAAGCTCCTTTAACAAAGCCAGTTGCTTTAGTGAAGTTCTCTAAAGCAACAAAATCAAGGGAAATGTACATGCACACATGCATGTATATATACATACACACATACAAGAATTTATATAAACATATACGTATACATATGTGCATATGCATGTGCATATATAAGTCTTACAAAAGACCTAGGTTTGATTCTAGCACAACATGGCTCTTCACAATTGTCCATAACTCCAGGTTTAGGGAATCTGGCATAGACAATCAAATGGTACACATACATACATTCAGGCAAACACTCATACAATATAAAATAAAAATAAATAAATCTAAAAATCCATAATTAAGGGAGTGAAAAAATCCCTACAATAATAATACATATACAAGTGAGCTTTAAAATAGGAACATAGCCAAATCATACCTGAGAAGCTGAGAATCAGGTAGTTGCTTGGTCCTCGAGACGGTCTTAAAACAGAGTAGCCCCATAATGGCTTTCTCTGTGGAAGTAATGATTGTAGTTACTCAGTCAACAAGGCATAAATCTCAGTAGTCCTAGTTTGGCATCAGAAGCTTGGGAAGCTCTTGGAGAGCTGCTGGTCTCTATTCTAGATTGGAAGTTTGGAAATGGTGACTCTGCCACTATCAGAGGAATCAGGAGCACCAACTACAGGATGAGTCAACTCTGCAGCCAGAGGGAAGGGCAAACAAGGGAAGGGCAAGGTGAACTTCCTTCTTTGGGCTACTGCCCAAAGGTGCCAGCCAAAATCAGCATGGGGCTTCCTAAATCAGAGAAGACAAGTGAGAGAATCCTTCAGGTGAAACTCGATCCTCAGAAGATTCTAATTCATGGCAAATTGACTTTTAAACCAAGCACAACACCTTTATTATCCTGATAACAAAACCAGATAATGACACAACAATAACCACTAAAGAAAGTAGAGATTGACTGCATTCCAGAAATGCAGTACTTCTGCCTTAGGGTTTCTATTACTATGAAGACACAGCAAACATTTAATTGGGCAATTAGCAATTCAGAGGTTCAGTTCATTATCATCGTGGTAGGACATGGCACTGTGCAAGCAGACAAGGTGATGGAGAGGTCTCTGAAAGTTCTAAATTTTAACAAGAAACAGGAAGTGAACTCAGGTACTGGGTACTGGGCATGGCTTGAGCACATATGAGACCCATCTCCACAGTGATATATTTCCACACTTCCTCCAACAAGGCCATACCTATTCCAACAAAGCCATACCTCCCAGTACTACCATTTCTTATGAGTCTATGGAGGGGGTACAATTACATTCAAAGTTCCACAACATGTAAACTCAAGGAGAGATATCACCCAATCATTTCAATAGATGTAAGAAAGGCCTTTGACAAAACTCAACATTGCTTCATGAAAAATAAAACAGTTTTGAACAGATTATGGTTGGAGGGAACATATCACAACATTATAAAAGCCATATATGACCAATGGATAGCCAATACTATATTAAATAGGTAAAAACTCAAAGCATTTCCACTAAAGTCAAGAACAAAGTCAGGATGTCAATCTCCACTTAAGAAAGAAAGGAAAGGAAGAAAGGACAGAATAAAGGAAGGAAAGAAGGAAGGAAGGAAAGGGGAGAAGGAAGGAAGGAAGAAGGAAGAAAGACTGACATTGGAATAGACAAAATAACCAAGGATGGGACTAGAAAAGACTCAGCAGTTATGAGCCTTTGCTCTTGGAGAATACCTAGGTTTGACTCTAGAGTCCAGTTGGCTGCTAACAATTGTCTATAACTCCAGACTTAGGTGATTTGACACTGAGCATATAAATGGTGCACATAAATATGTACAGATATTTTGGAATATTCACACACATAAAATAAAAATGAATAAATACATCTTAATAAAAATATAACTAAGGGCATGAAAGACCTCTATAATAACATTTAAGCACTGAAGAGAGATAAAAAGCCCTTCCATGTTCATGTGCTGAAATAATTAATAATTGTGAAATAGCTGCCTTTCCAAAAGAAGTTTACCATTTAATGTAATCCCAATAAAACTGTCAACAGTTTGCTCACATAAATAGAAAAATCAATCCTGAAATTCGTATGGGACCCTAAAACACAGGGCGTAGATATCAGCCACTTTATGTCCTGCAAAAATGCCAAAATGACACACTGAAGAAAGACAGCATGTTTAATGTGTGTGTAGATAAAACTGGATATCTGCACATACAAGAACTCATTATCACTCATTATCAATACAAACTGAAAAGATGAAGCACCTTAGTACAGAAGACCTGATACTTTGAAACTGCCAGAAAAAAGTAGGATGCACACTATGAAATATAGGCATAGGCAATCACTTTCTGAATAGGACTTCATTAGCTCAGGAAACATGCTCAACAACTTACAAATGGGATTCCATAAAATTAAGAAGTTTTTGGACAGAAACAGACAACTGAATGAAGAGGCAAAATGGAAGAACATTTTTGCCAACTGACAAATCTGATAGAAGATTTAATATCCAGAACATACAAAAAACTCAAAAAGCTAAACAACTCCAGACATAATGGTGAATGCTTTTAATCCCAGTATTAAGGAGGCAGAGGCAAATGGATCTCTGTGAGTTCCAGGTCAGCCTGGCCTAAACAGTGAGTTCCTAGAATGAGGCCCTGTCTCACAAAAAAAAAAAAAA
Source organism: Phodopus roborovskii (assembly GCF_943737965.1). Taxonomy (NCBI): domain Eukaryota; kingdom Metazoa; phylum Chordata; class Mammalia; order Rodentia; family Cricetidae; genus Phodopus; species Phodopus roborovskii. The sequence continues at coordinate 90,932 of NW_026125418.1, forward strand.
AAAATCCAAAAATCAAAAAAACAAAACAAAAAACCACCACCACCAACAACAAACAGTTAATTTATAAGGAATTACCAATAGAAGGACATACAAATGGCTACTTAATCTTTTTAAAAGTGTTCAACATCCTTGTCCTTCAGGAAAATGCAAATTAAAAGTACTTTGATTCTACTTCTTTCCTAGTCAAATTGGCTATCAGCAAGAAAGCAATACTGGTTAAGAATGTGGAATCTTCACTCACTATCGATGGAAGTGTCAAAATCTATGGGGAAGGATTTTAAAACCTAATACAGAACTTGCATATCACCTTGATATATTACTCTTGAACATGTACAATAAATTAAACCCATCTTAAAGAAAAAGCTTGCACATCCTTGTTTATTGCTGCTTATCCACAATACCAAAAAAAAAAAAAAAAAAATGAAATCAGCCTAGATATCTATCAACTGACAAATGAATAATGAAAATGTTGGGCATATATACCCAATAGAATTTCACTAATTTATGAATAAAATAAAACTTATTTAAAATAGATTTATAAAAATTTAAAGACAATGAACAGAACTGGAAAATGCCATATTGATAGAGTCCAGGGTCAGAAAGACTAATACCACATGTTCTCTTTCAAACATAGATTTTTTTTTAATTTATTATTTTACATGTCGATCCTAGTTCCCTCTCCCTCCCTCCCTCACTTTTACCCTCTCTGCCCTATCACATGCACCCTAATCACCCTCCCCTCCCATCCCCCCACCCCAATTCCACATGTAGGGGAATGCCATCCAGTTGGGGTCATGTAGATCTGACAGGTCATTTGAAGTAGGGACTAGGGCTTCTCTCCTGTCTCTAGGTTAAGGCAGCTATCCCTCCATGGGGAATGCGAGATCAACAACTAATTTATCCATGGAGCCCTCATCTAATACCTGTTGGAAATAGGAGCAAACACCTATACATAAACACTGAGTTGAACTAGAACCCAGAAGCAGATGGAGAGGACAAGACCAGGCAGCAGAAACACATAGAGACAGCTTACCTGAACAAGGAGGAGCTAATGGCCACTAGACTGATAGCTGGGAAGCCAGCATAGGACTGACTCAGGCCCCCCTGAACATGGGTCTCAGCCAGAAGGACTGAGCAGTCTAAGGGACCTCAGACAGTGGAACCAGGATGTATCTGGTGCACAAAAGGAGCTTGTGAACAAACATAGATTCTTAATTCATATATATATATATATATATATATATACATATATATATGCATTATAAGTAGTGAATAGTGCAGAGCTCAAGAAAGTCATTAAGAGACCCACAAAATGTTAGTAAAATGCCTTTATATGAATATGAAAGATAGAGTATGGATGGCAGAATGATTTAAGCGATGGACCTATGGATAGGGAAAGAAAAGAACAGGGAAGGGTACTAATAAAATGAATTATGGTTAGAAAGTCAGAAGGAATTTTGGTACTTGGTAAATCAACCATATGGGGGGGACAGAGGGGATGTGGGGGAGGGACTGCGAAGAGAGGAGGGAGGAGAAACTGTGATCAGGATGTAAAATAAATAATTAAATTAATTAATTAAAACAGTAAGATCACATGGAGATATCATGCTTAGAAAGCCTCCAATTTAAACTTTTAGCACTGAAATACAAAGGTGAAAGAATATTATCTTGTAGTTGTCTGAAAACTTTGGTAATGAAAATAATTAAGGGGATGGGGAGATGATTCAGAGATTAAGAGCACTGGCTGTTCTTCCAAAGGTCCGGAGTTCAATTCCTAGCACTCACATTGTGGCTCACAACCTTCTATGAGATTTGGTGTTCTCTTCTGGTATGCAGACATTCATACATGCACTGTGTGCATAATAAATAAACAAATCCAAAAATAATCTTAAGAAAAGAAAATGAATAGCAGCCCATACAATAAAAAAAAAAAAAAAATGAAATGGCCACATCTTCAAGGTTAAAGGGTCTGGAAACACTACTACAGTGAGGTCTGTTGACTTCTAGAAAACTAAGAACAGTGTAGGACTTAAAAGATCACTTGTAGATGAAAAAAACTACCTCTTCTTGGTGGCTAATTATAAATTTACTCATCAAATACAGGAGAGAAAGGTTCTATTCTATATTTTGATCAACTCCTCAAAGTTATCAACCTTGAAACGAAAAAAAAAAAAAAAAAAAAAAAAAAAAAGGCTTTGGGTTAAGAAATGTGTTATAAACAGTCTTACTTTTCATCAATCTAAGGACATACTTTATTAAAAGACTTTTTAACATTTCCCTTTTTATCATGTTGAGGAATATCATGTTCACTTTCAGATATTTTTCTTGCCTAGTGATGATAAATTCATTACCTATCTCACATAGAAAGTTATCAAAGTCAGCCATGTATGCAATTTCTACATTAACATCACACCAAGTGTAATGGTTTGAATAAAAATGGCTCCCCATAAACTCATCGGGAGTGGCACCATTAGGAAGTCTGGCTTTGTTAGAGTGGATGTGGCTTTGTTGGAGGAAGTGTGTCACTAGGGGGTGGACTTTGAGGTCTCAGAAGCTCACGCCAGTTCACTTCCTGCTGCCTACTGATCCAGATTTAGAACTCTCAGCTCCTTCCCTAGCACCAAATCTGTCCACACACTGCCATGCTTCCCACTATGATAATTATGGACTGAACCTCTGAACTGTAAGCCAGCCTCAGTTAAATGTTTTCCTTTATAAGATCTGCCATGGTCATGGTGTCTCTTGACAGCAATAAAACCCTAACTAAAACACCAAGAATTCATTCGTAAGCATACAAGATGTCACAGATGGGAAATTCTCACCATCCCTTTTTATCTAAGCTGAATATGAGCAGCTTTCCCCAATTTAATTCTCCTAGCCCTGGTTATTACTTATTTGTTTCTGCTTTGAAATTTCAGTTACTGCTTCCAATGGAATCCCATCAAATTCATTCCAACTTGCTAAGAACAGATAAAGTTATCATCCTCAGGTGTCAAGCCTATTCTTACCTTGAAATAAAGAGGGAAAGTCCATGAGTGTTTACTATTGGGTATCATCATTCTTGTCTTTATTAAGCACTCAGAAAAGCAAGTTAGTATCTTCTGGCATCCCTTCAAGTTTATAAACAAGGGCGCAGGTAAAATACTGATTTTGAATGAAGCAGTATTATTAACTGATTTCCCCTTTGAGATTCAGGACATCATCAAGACTGACAATTTCTTTTATTGTTTTGAAAATACATTCTTCTCTCATACAATAAATCCCAACCACAGTTTAACCTCCCTCTACTCCTCACAGCTCCCCCTCTCCCTACCCCCACTCTTCCTCCATTTACCTTCAGAAAAGATAAGACCTCCAAGAGACAACAACCAAATATGACAAAACAAGATACAATGAAACAAAGCAAAAGCCCTCATATCAAGTCTGGGTAAGGCAACCCAATAGGAGTAAAGAACAGACAAAAGAGTCAGAAATATGCCCTAATGATGGGAGATGCGATTCTGTAAATATGCTTCTCATACTGGTTTAATGAATAAAGCACTGTTGGCCAATAGGAAAGCAAGATAGGTGGGACTAGGAGATGAGGAGGAAAGAGGAAGTAGTAAGTAAGGAGTCAGCATGGAAAGACTGGGGGAGACAAGACCCCTGCCCCCACTCCCCGGTAGGTAAAACCACATGGAAATACATAAAAATGGGTTAATACTTAAGACAGCTAGCCGATAAGAAACTAGTACCTGGCCAACAGAATTGTATCTAATACAGAGTCTCTGTGTGTTATTTGGGGCTGCGGGCGCAGCAGCAGGACAAGACCAGGTGGCGGGCGGGAAAAACCTTACTTCTTACACCCCTAAGCTATCAGCCATCATGTATTTGCGGAAGAAAACATAACAGTGAGAGTCATTGCTGCTTGCAAAACAAAAGGATGGATAAGTCAAGGTTCTATTATGAGGTCTTAGGGAAATAAATAGTACAAACCATCACTTTTATAGTTGTGACCCTTCAGTCAGAAAGTTTTATGTAGACTTGCATACTTGATTCTCAAATTGCCAAACATAGGTCATTAAAACTTGTCAACTCTTGTCAATTAAAATAAAGCCAATGGCATTTAAGCCTGAAATTTGGGGCTAATTCATGCATTTGGGACTGAGCAAATATATGCTTAGAGTAATTCCTCATTAAGGCAACTCCAGCGAGAATGTTCTAGTGGGTGCAATTAAAGTCAAGTAGTAGATTTTTTTTTCATCAAGCTAGCTCATTAAACTCAGAAGGCTTTGTTTCCACTGAAGTAGCTTGCAGCTATTGTTAATAAAGACTGGGAATATTGGCACACTCAAGTATCCCTCCATGTAGGTAGGGCTAGTGTGCCTTTTTGGAAGGGTCCTATTTTATGGCTTACTAAACTGAGAGTGAGTACTTCACACAGTGCTCAAATGTGATAGAATGATCAGGTCTCAAGAGTGGCAGAGAATATTATCTCAGGAGAGTCTAGCTTCCTGGAATTGCCTCAGGAAGACCTGTTTCATTTTCCATCAGAAGTGCTGCAACCTGCTAGTTGGGTAATTGTAGCTACTCTCATTGACCTGCATGGTAGGAGGCTTTTTGAAAGGATGGTTGAATTAGAAAAAGAGAAAGAAATGGCTTCGTAATGGATTAAATTGTGGTGTTGGGAGAAAATGTGTGCTATTTTTACTTGCATTGTATTTGAGTTTCATCGCTCCATCTTTACCCAGAGTCAATATTGCATTTCAGTGTCTTAATGAGGGGTTGGCTTTTAAAACTCAATTGCTTTGAACTCACTATGCTTCCATTTACTTCTGCTGGAGCCCCTGTGTTGCCTCATCTCCGGGTCCCTTGGATTGTTTAGAGGATAGAACATTAGGGCAAATTAGGGCACTTGGCTTGGTGAAACTCAGCCCCCTAAGAAGAATGGATTTTGTTTATGGAATGTGTCATGCTGTGTTGCTAAACTACTGTGATTGCACCTGCCCATACCCTTCTTCTTTTCCTGAGAAAACAGGTACAGTGTGTACCTGTACAAAATAGCCCTAGAATCGATGTGCTTGAAGTAAAGAGAGCAGAGCAAGCAGGTGAATTGCTTGAAGGCTGGTGCTCAAAATGTTCTATGAACGTGTGTGTTTGTGCATCTGTCTTTTGTTTGTTCTGCAGCTTGTAATGCCTGACATTTTTTTACACTGAGATAATTTAAGTCCTTTGTGTATCTCAGGGCTTCATGAAAAAAGCGTATAACAAAGGAGTGGGGACATGAAACAATCCCAGGAATTGCACAGCACAGAATGTTCTAGAATCAGCAGCCTTATTTATAAAGATAGGAAAAATCATTTTAAGGTATCCCCTGTTTTATTGTTCACTCTGTGCATTTTTCTGTTGTGAAAGCTTGTGTGTGAAACACACAACTCTCTCTCTCTCTCTCTCTCTCTATATATATATATACATATATATATGTATATATATATATATATCAAGTTGTCCTGCTTTGAATGTCTGTAGAGCCCTAGGTTTGAAATAAGGGCACTTTCTTAATCTAGAAATTCAGTAGGATTGGTGCCTACAACAGAAAATAAACCAAGGTCTATTTCACAATTGGAGAACTAATTGAGTTCTCTAATATGACTTGGGGGGACAGAACTATAGCAGTTTCTGTTAACATTGGATGTCAGGACTGGTGAGTTCACTTCAGTGTTGGCTCCCTGTAATATCTGTTGTCTGTGTTGCCTTATTTTCAAGGTTGGGAATTAAATGTTTCAGATTCGTGGTTAGCACTGTTTGAATGAACTTCTGCTCCCTGTCCAACAGCTCTGCAATTCAATTCAAAGTAGTTGGCTCAACAGCCACTAAGGCATGGAAACTTTGTCTGCTGGGTTTCTCAGTAGCCACACATTCTTGGAAAACTGGATAGTTAAACACAGGATCTCTGGAGATCGCCTGTGATAGCCCTTCCCCTGCATCATAACTTGTTTAAACTTGGGAAATCTACATACTATTGAACCCATTTTTCTCCTTTGGAAAATGCTGATGTGTTAACCTCACAAAGAACTAGAAGAGAGACCAAACTTCCCACAAATTCACCAAGAACTCAGACCTGGTAGTCACATAACAATCTCTGATACAGCCTCCAGCTTTTTCTCTTGATATTTATGGTACCCATCTCAGACAAGCCCAGGTTCTGACTTATCCTTATGCTTTTGTGCTACAACTCTTCAGTGAGTTGAAATATTCATAATACCCATTACATGTGCTAACGATATTCCAATCTCTCTCCTTGTCTCCCACTCTGTCCCTCTCCTTCTGCCTCTCCGTCTCCTCTTCCTTTGATTATAAAAACTTGTTTCTTTTCCTACATCACAGTAAATCGCTTGCTTAAACTTTTATACACACTGAATAAATACTTCAATTTTATAACTAAATATCACATGAATCATTGTAAAAGGAAAAAAGGACATAGTTTAAAATAAAGCAGAGAGCAGCTGCCTCTTTCCTACCCTTCAGCCTTTAGATGTCTTCCAGGGTCCATGCTTTACTCGTTAAACTGTTCCATTTGTATCCATCAGTTTTAGTCACTATCCACTGATTTCTGGATGTGACAAATGAAGACTTAGCTTTACGGAACATCCTTTTTGCATCATGCAATTATCATTAATTAACTTGTACTTGCATTATTTTGACTGTATAGTGTTTACATACTATGTTCACATATTTGACTATACAAATATCATAAATTCACCATCAGTAGTCTATAATGATATTCTTTCACAATTTAAGATTCATTTTGTTTTCCAACTCTTTGGCTGTTCCTCAGCATTTCAATGAGATTTCATTTTCTCCTCCCAGAATCTGTCGAGTTGTTTGTATCCTTAAGAAAAAGGGAATTCTTTGATGCTACATTTGTGTGTGTGTGTGTGTGTGTGTGTGTGTGTGTGTTGGTCCTGAATTGAGAGTTGCAGTCATACTAAATGCCTGATATAACATATTGAAGCCTCTGAAGTTGTATTTTATTGGAATATCACCTGTTATAGCCACTGACTCCCTGAATTTCCCTGGGCAGCTGGCTCTAAGAATGTAGAGCTGTGCAGAGACTTTTATCCTCCCTAAGTTCCTCCCCAGGACACGTGAAGATCTATTTCTTTTGTAATGTACTCTACATCAGGGTAGAGCCATGACACAGAGCCACTTCCTCATTTCCCCACATGCCATAAATCTTTCATTCTCAATTAATAATTAACTGATAGGCTGTGAGGTACCAAATTCCAAAATCAAAATACATTTAGTCTTGAAAATTTTATAATTGTCTACTTTTTTTCTAAAATTTTGAAAGCTGATACATACATTGTCATTTTAATTGTTCAGGACTCAGTTATCTTCCACCCAAATTATTTTAGTACATTTGGCTTTATGCTTGATGTTCTAAGATTTACCACTAGTGTGTCTTTCCTCCTTCCTTTTTTAAAACTAATGTGTATGGGTGTTTTGCCTGCATATATATCTGTGCACCATGTTCATGTGTAGTGTGGAAACAAAAGGAGGGTATCAGATCCCCTGGGACTGGAGTTACAGACTGTTGTGAGCTGCCATGTGGCTTCTGGGAATTGGACTGAGGTCTTCTACACAAGAGATCAGTGCTCTTATCTGATGAGCTATCTCTCTAGCCCCTGATGTGTCTTTTTCAGTCTTTGATGTGTGTCTAGAGATACATAACTTCTAGATCTGAATGTATTTGTATTCTCTCTCTCTCTCTGTGTAGTTTTCTTTGGTGGTATTCACCCCCCCCCCACACTTATCTTTACTTACCAAAAATCCCCCTTCCCCCTGCCCTCCTGCTCCCTTTCCATTCTTTTATACTCCTTCAGACCTTTTATCTATTTTCCATCTATTAGAGAACTCATGTAATACTTGTCTGTCTGTGTTTGGCATATTTTGCTTAACATGATGATCTTCAATTGTCTATGCTTTCCTATAATTCTTGGGGTTTTATCCCTCCTTGTGGCCAAGTAGCATTCCATTTGTGAACCTACCATTTTACATTATCCATTCATTTGTTGGTAGGCATCTAGCCTGAGATTCCATAACCTGGCTACTCTCAATAGTGCTGTAGCATAAAGCATCTTGTTTCTTTTGGATAAACCATAGCCAGGAGTGGTATCCCTTATCATGTGATTCTATTTGTGGTTGTTTAAGGAATTACATATTGTTTCTCATGATGGATATAATAATTTCCAATCTTATGAACAGTGTATAAACCTTTCTCTGCAACAGCATCTAAAGCATTTTTATTTTCATTATTATTTTTGCTTATTTTTTTAGTTTTGATATCATAATATAATTACAGCATTTCTTCCTTCCCTTTCTCCCTTCAAACCTTCCTATGTACCCCTTTTCCTACTCCTTCAAAATTGATGGCCTTTTTACCCCCCCCCCATTGTTATTAAATCCATATATATGTGTGTGTGTGTGTATCTCCTAAATATAACCTACTCAGTCTATATAATGTTGCATGTATGTACATATTTGGGAAATGACCTTTAGCACTAGAAAACCAACTGGTGTGCTCTTCTCTGGAAAAGACCACTCACTCCTGCTCCCAATCTTTCTCAGTTGCCTATAGTTCTTTGTGTATAACTGAAGCTTTGTGAGATTTTCCCCATCCACTTTCTCATGCCTATTATTGTCATCCTTGTTCAGCTCATGTTTAGACAGTCATATTGGTAAGGCTTTATGGGTATAACTTGATAATTCTAGGAGACACAGTTTCACAGCAAACTGTCTGATCCTCTGGCTTTTAAAATCTTTTACACAATGTTCCCTAAGCTTCAGGTGTGGGCATTTTTTTTTTTTTTTTTTTTTTTTGTAGATGCATCCACTGGGGCTAGGCTCCACAACTCCACATTTTGTTGCTTGTTATTTCTGTAGTGGTGTCTATCTGTTGCAAAGAGAAGTTTCCTTGATGAGAGGTGAAGGCTCCACTTATCTGTGGGTATAAAGGGCAAACCTTTATAGACTTTTGCTAGGATTATGCTGGTTTAGTAAATTGATGGTTATGCACTCATTGCTTATCTAGGTTTCCAGTACCAGGCATGACTGCCCCTTTGCTCGGGGGAGGGGGGTGGATCTTAATGTTTTGATAGTAACTGTGTAAGTTATTTTTCTTGTCATTGTGAGGCACTGTCTCAAGGATGTGGGGTGTTGAGATGACACAGGAGCTACAGTGCTTGCTGTACCTTCCTGAGGATCTAAGCTTGCTAACTGCCAGCCTAGCCTAAAAATGGTTCTATACTCAAAAAAATCCTGCATCAAAGGAACAAGGTGGAGACTTACAGAAGATGACACACATGTCTTGTTCTGGCTTCTGTAGGCAAGCATGGATGTAGGCATATATACATGTGTGCAAACAATACACACACACACACACACACACACCACCATCACCACCAGCAGAAGCAGCACCACCAGCTCCACCACCACCAGCAGAAGCACTACCAGTACCAGCCCCAACACCAGCACCAGCATCACCAGCAGCAGCACCACCACACTAACTGGGTACCCACCATCAGAAGACTAAAATGAAATTCATATAGCTCAACTCTGCACAAAAATAAAAATGAATCAAAGAACTTAATTTAAAAACTGAAACTGCAAGAGGAAAACACATGAAATCCAGTTTAGGTTATAGGCACAGTTAAGAACTTTTTCAACAGCTCCCCGCTAGCACTGAAAATAGCCCAGAGAATCAATAAATAGGGCCACATAAAATTTAAGTTCACAAATAGCAAGTGAAACTATCTGCAGAGTGAACAGCCTACAGTCAGGGTGAGAAATTCTTCCATCTATACTTAAAATGAGTGCTTGATATATAGAATATTTTTTAAAATTGCAAAACATAAACACTCCTCCCCTGCATAAAGAAAAATGTCAGTCTATAGATGAGCTAATGAAATGAGCAGATTTTAAAAGAAGAAACATAAATGGCCAATAAATATTTTCTTTAAATGTTTAACATGCTTAGCCATCTGGAAAATGTAAATTAAAATCACTTTGACACTCCATCTCATTGCAGTCTGAACGGCTAAGATCAAGAAAACAAATCACAAATGCTGACAAGAATGTGTGGAAAGAGGAACCTTATTCATGGCTGGTGGGAGTAGAAACTTGTACAGTCACTCTGGAAACCAATTTCTTTAAAAGAATATAAATATAGACCTACCATATGAAACAGCTATATCCCTCTTGGGAACATTCCCAAAGGATTCTTTATCTTATGTGCTCATCTATGTCCCTGGGTGCTCAAACATGGAAACAGGCATCTGTCAGTTGATGAATGGATAATGAAAATAGGCCAGATATAATCTGCATAAGAACAAACTAGACTCCCTTAACATAGGTGACAATGGTGTGGCTGGTACAATGTAAGAGACCACTGGCAGTGGGCCCAAGATCTAACACTAATGCACAAACTGACTTAGTGGAGCCCATTCGACATGGAGAGATACCTTGCTCAGCCTCGACACGGGGGTGTGGGGGGTGGAGAGGTGCTTTGGACCTGCCTCAACTAGATGATGGGATAGACTTAGTAGAGTTCCTAGGAGAGGCCTTACTTACCCTCTCCATGGAGGAGTGGGGGAGTGAAGGGAGTGGGAGGAAAGGAGAGAGGGGGAACTGGGATCCGAATGTAAAAACTAAATTAATAAAGCAAAAGAGAAGAAAAAGAAAATAGGCCAGATATATACAGTGGAATTATGGGAAACAGGTGGGTTGGGAAAGTATTTTATTCATTGAGGTAACCCAGACTCAGACAAAAATCAGATTTCTCCTCCTTTTTTTTTTTTTTAATAAGGATTCTAACTTTTAATGTTCACATGTATGCAAATAAGGGAGTGTCAGAGTAGAACTGTGAAACTGAGGCCATGAGAAGAGAACTAGAAGTATTCAGGAAGAGGGGGCTGAGGAACACAGGTGAAACAAGGGAGGAAAGAGATTAGGGAGGAGGGAGGGAGAGAGAGAGAGAGAGAGAACCAAGCCTGTATGAGAAGCACCATGGTGAATGCTGGCACCAAAGCCAAAAGCAACGGAGATGACTGTACGGAGAGCTTTACAAGTGTCTTTGCTAGATCAAAGCGTTGTGATATGTGCTAACTGTAACTCAACGTGGGGTTACGACCCAAAACATAAATAAGTATCTACAGTGATTTTCAGTACAGATAGCACTGAACCAATGTTTACTAAACCTCTCAAACAACGTTTACTAAAGTACGTGTTCCAGTTACTAATCTGCTTATGCGTTCTCCCTCAGAGCACATCTCGCATTTTGGACTTCTCACTTTCTGAAAGAGTCAGGGACCCGGTGGCAGGAGGTGGTGTTCGGTGGCAGTGGTGTTAAACCCTGTTGTAGCAAATATATAGACTTTGCATCTAGATTTTAGAGTCTAATTAAACATGTATGCAGTTAAGTGCTAGGGACTTAATATCAAAACAGTTGCCATCTTATTTGATAAATGAGGAGAACGATGTGTATTCTACAGGATGACTGCGTTAGTGATTTAGTAAGGACAGTTGGTGTCTGGCAGGTAGGTCATGGACAGGTGGCAGCTATGGTTAGTATTTCGGTAGAGAAGAAAAATTTGAAACCCTGCCTATCGAGTTGTACATATAGAATATGGGGATTTGTCCATGGAGTTTGGAGTACAAGTATTTACCAAGTTTCTACATGTACCAGGGTACTAGGTAAATTAAACACTGCTCATGTTCTCAGGGTTCTTGCTGTCCTCTGGAGAGCCTTACATAAAAGGGTGATCATAGGTATTACTCAGCATCTTTGTGTTGCTGGGGGGCTGTAGCAGAGTGAAGAAGCAAATCATTCAATGTTAGGTAGACTATGAATTTAGGAAAGATTTTACATGGAGAAAATATCTAAGTTCTTGGTATTATAAGCACACTGGGGATGGATGAATTAAATTAATTTATAAAATATAAAAATAAAATAAATTAAGCCCAGATAATGTAAACATAAACACAAATTATACATACATACATATAATATGTATATATGCTTATATTAAAATAGTGACAACAGATAATTCATATGAGAGGCTGAGAACATGGTTCAGTCCATGAAGCTGGATGCTCCAACAGTTTCTTTCTAGCAAAGGACCTGAACAAATCCTGGAAAAGCCAGCTGCCAGGCTAAAGATGATGGTGGAAGCCTAGAATGCTGGTTCTAGTACCATCAAAGGAATCAGCAACAGTATGAGAGTAGATTAACCTGGCAATAGGAGGGAGGCCAAGCAAGCCAAAAGTGAGTCATCTTCCCTCTTTCATGTCTTGTTTTAACAGGGTCTCACTCTCACGGCCCTGGCTTGTCTAAGCTTATATTGCACATCAGGCTGGCCTTACTCTCACAGAGATCTTCCTGTCTCTGCCTCCAAAGTGCTCTAATTAAGATATGTGCCAGGACACCTGATTTCCATTTCTTTTTTAACCATGGCTGCTACCAAAAGGTGCTATCCACATGTGTTATGGCCCACCTCACATCAATTATGGCAACCAAGACCATTTTTCAGTTCTCAGTTGTGGCGAATTGACATTTAAAACTATCACAGGGATATATATATATATATATATCAGACTATAAACCGAAGAGGACTGCAGAATCAGAAATCCGAAATTGAGGCACAAAGGGTGAGCCAGGGAAATCACTGTAGTGTCTTGTGGTTTCTGTGCCGTTCTGAATGACTTTGGTTCCTTTTTAAAATAAAAAGTGTGACATTATGTCACATTTTCTTTAACATTGAGTTATTATCCTTTGTAACTGGAGGGGAATCCTTTGGGAAATTACTTCAAGTTTCACCAGTACCTTTTGAAAATGCTCCATCTTCAGGTTCTTGGACTTCTATAATCTCATCTCTGACTTTATCTTTTATCTACATCCTCATTAAATCTACATCTTAATTGTCCTCCTTAGTTCCATCCTGGTGCACAAGCCCATTAACCCCTGTCTGAATTCTCTTGCCTCTCTGAAACGTGTCTAATTATCTTACCACCTCTCTACATTTTCAAGCTGTTTATTTCTTGCCAACCATCAGCCCTGGGTAATATACAGTGTCTTCTTTCTTTGATGTTAAAATTAAAGGCACAGATGATCAAAGGCATTAAACTATGCATTGTGTTAGCCATGGTGCATTGTATAAGCCATTATTTTGCACACACTTAATGCTGTGTTTATTAAAATGCTACTTCTCTGCTAATCTTAATTAACTGGAAAGTGCTTTTTAGTACAATTTGCAGATCCAAAAACTGTTTCTTAGAGGATGATGACAAGATTGTCCCCATTTTTTTTTCAGTGTCCATCTGAAGGTGCGGGTGTTGATCCATTAGAATCTCTGTGATTGAGTGATAACACTTGTCTCTGGTTGCTATGGTAACAGCAGAGATAATGATAAAGATGATAAGCATGCACAAGTAAATCAAAAAGCCTCCCCTCTTTCTAATTGATAAAAAGTGTATAATAAGTGCAAACATACCTTTTAAATGTGCGAGTGGTACATTGAACACTTATCCCTAGCACTGCTCTCTGACCACATAAAACTATGTATAAGAAGCCTCAATAGTTAACTTTTAGTTAAAACAAAGTTGAAAGGCAGTCAGCTTCCCAATCTGGGCCTCAGCAACAAAGCAGTGTTTCACTGGTAGCATATATATATATATATATATATATATATATATATATGCTAATATAATTATGTTTAACGTGGCAAAATAGATACTAGACAGTTACGAGTAAGGGTTTCCCTGCCTATCTGGCCCCAGAGCTGCGCCAGCCACAAATAATACACAGAGGCACTGTATTAGATATAATTCTGTTGGCAAGTTACTGGTTTCTTATTGGCTAGCTCTGTCTTACTTAAATATTAACCTATTTCTATTACTCTAAGTGTTTCCATGTGGTCTCATCTTACCGGCGAGTGGGGCCGGCGTCTGCTCTCTCCAATCTCTACATGATGACTCCTCCTTACTACTTCCTCTCTCATCCTTGTCTCCTAGTCCTGCCTATCTTGCTTTCTTATTGGCCAACAGTGCTTTATTCATTAACCAATAAGAGAAACATATTTACAGAATGACATCTTCCATCACTAGACTAAGCTGGAAACTGAAGACATCCCAATATCCAGGAACAATTAAAGTGCTTAAAACTAGAAAATTGATATTCAGTAATACACAGGAAAGTAAACTTATAACTTAGGGGAAGCAAAAATCCAATATAGGTTCTGTTTTCATACATCAAGGGTCTATTTTAAGAATCAGTGAGGTAATATTTCACTTAATCTAAAGCAGTGGGTGTCAATAATGAAAAGGGGGGGCATTCGCATCAATGAAATTAAAGAATCTATGTGCATAGAGTTGTACTTGGCCATGTATCCTAGGTATGTGGTTACTTTTCTTTGTAGTATTTAAAACCATAGAAATAGTGAAAAAGATCAATAGATAATTTTAGCTATGAAGACTTAATGATACACATTTCTGTTTTACGTAAGTCTCATAAGGCTTTCTCAGTGTTCAGAAGCTAGTAATCCAAGTGAGCAATGACCTTCAATGGCACCGTTTTCTAATATGTTTTCACTTGGTATGGCATGAATAATGTGCAAGTAAAAAGAAAGTGAGAAATAAATAATTCATTTTGGTCTGACATATAAGAAGCTTGGAAGTCATTACCAATGTCCTCACAAGAGCAAAAGCTGAACAAACTAAGAGCCAGCAACTCTTTTTAGATCTATCATAGAATAGAGGCTGACAAGTGATTACAAGGAGTCAGAGCTCCCTTCAGTAAGAAGGCAAGAACACTTCAAACATAATTATTGAATGGCTGGTATCTCATGTTACACAAACTTGAGAGCTCATAACTGAAGGCACAAGTATGAAAATGGCCCAGTGGTTAAAATACTTGCTGTGTAAGCTTGAAAACTCCCAGTTCATACCCAGAATGCAAAATGCTAGGCAGGTTTAAGAGCTCAGAGACTTCTCCGAGAAAGCTGGTTATTCAATGTCATTGAGCTCTTTATTTTATTGAAAGACTGTGCTTCACAATTTAAAAAAAATAATTAATCAAGTTAAATAAAACCCACAAGACTGAAGAGCAATCAAAGAAGATTCCCCAGAACAGTCTTCAGGACTCTGCATGCACCTGTGAACATGTACTAACACACAAATATGCATGCCGTTACATAGAAATTTCCTCTGAGATTTAAACCTTCCATCTTGGAGGGAAGTTTATTAAAACACAAAATGTAGAAAAGAGGTGTGGTGGTTTGAATAAGAATGGTCCCCAAACCCTCATTTTCTTGAATGCATGGTCTCTATTAATGGAACTGTTTGGGAAGGGTTAGGAGGTATGGCCTTGTTAGGGGAGGTATATCATCAGGGGCCCAGTATCTCTCTCTCTCCCTTGCTTGTGAATCAGATGTAAGCTCTCAGCTATTGATCCAATACCATGGCTGCCTGCCTGTCTGCCTGCTTCCATGGCCCCCACCATGATGATTATGGATCTGTAGTGTGTTGTTTTTGCTTTTTTGACTGTTTTGGGGACCTGCGACCTAGCTCCCAAATAAAACACACGGAGGCTGATTATTTCTTATAAATGCCTGGACTTAAATTGGCTTGTTGCTAGCCAGCTTTTCTTAATCTAAATTAACCCATCTACCGTTTTCCTCTGGGCATTTATCATAAATATATCTTAGCCCCCAATGTCCTCCTCCCTTGTTCTCTGGCTTGCCCTCCATTTCTCCCTTCTATTTATTTTCTCTGCCTGCCAACCCCACCTATCCTTGCTCCTGCTTCACTATTGACAGTTCATCTCTTTATTTGGACCACCAGGTGCTTTAGACAGGCACAGTAAGCCACCTTCACAGAGTTAAACAGATTCAACATAAACAAAAGTCACACAGCTTAATGTAATATTCCCCAACATGGGCTAACCCTCTGAAGCTCTAGGCAATCCTGCAATTAAACGCGTTCTTTTATAAATTGCCTTGATAATGCTGTTTCCATCACAGCTTTAGAATAGTAACTAAGACAGGAAGTGAAACAACAGGATTTTCTAAGGGGATGTGGAACATTCCATTCTGCAGGGAAATTCATGAAGCTCAGGAAGTAAACAATTCAATAGCTTTAGAGAGTCCCTGAAACTGACTAAATTCACTAGGCCCATCCAAGCATAAGCTTGAAGGACTGCTGCGAGGTTCTCATAGACCAGCTGAGCACCTGGGAGCAATAGAGACCACAAGCTGCCTAGAAGAAGCAGAAGCCAGCCAATCTATTGGGAAGAGGCTCAGACCAACTGAGTTACTTGAGAAAGAAAAATCTTCCACCTATTGTGCTGTGCAATTTAGGTTTTCACTTCCACAAGCAGTTACCCACCCTGGGGAAGGCTTTTGTACACAGCTATCCTTCATTTCTACATCAGTAAGTAACTCCTCGTTCATATTCCTATAATAATCCCAGCCGAAGCCCATCATTTTAAAAATGTTAGACTTAGGTCTGCCATTGGTTCCCTGTCTGGGGTATGTTGACATTTGTTCATAGCTCCATCTTCTGAGGAATGCCTGCATGTACTTCCATATGATTCGCACCAGCTCCTCACAGTATATAGTAAAGAGAAATAGCTTCATATTTTCAGAAAGTAATGGATATAGGGGCCATTTAAAATATGAAAACATTTTATTCCCAATATGGCCTGATCACAGAAGAAAGTGTAGCCAATTCCCCAAAGACGCAGGTTCTGTGCCTGTAGGTGAGACATGTATCCATTTTAAATATGCATGGTTCCCTCCGTTATTGCCTAAGCACTAAAGTATAATGGTTATGTATGAGCAACACAATGACTTGCACTATATAAGAGGAAACACACAATTTCCATGTCCACACTATATCACTTCATATGAGGGTTGTGAATATCTACAGGTGGACATAAGCATGAGTGCTGGATCCCTCCAGTCTCCCCCACCCCACCCCCACAGATACTGAGCAAATGAGATTTACCATAATTGAACTCATCTGAGGAGGAGGAAGTACCCAATCATATCCTCTACACAAAAGAATTTTGGAAATGTCTACACCTGAGTAACTGAGTTCCACACTGGGTTATAAAACAAGAGTCAGCAAATTTCCTTCTTAAATTCCCCAAAGTTTGTATATGTGTGCTGTAGATTATATAAAACTCATGTTTATATTCATTATTCATTGCTTGCTGAAAATATAAAAGTCATTGATAGTTTGTGGACCACATAAAAGAAATTCTTGAGCGTGGTTTCTCATCTGGGGCTCCATTCTTCCCATCCCCAAACTCCCATAACCCCATTGTTTTTATACTTTATATCTTATACATGTAACATAATTATTTTTCAGTCAGTCTGCCAAATTTGGTTTCTATTCAAAGGGGAAACATCATTTATATGCTTCCATTCATTCTTTCTGTACTGTTCCACAGGGGCCAATTATAATTTGAAAATTAAAAAAAAAAAAGCCATTTCAGGTCCCAGAAGAGAAACAGCTACAGTAATAGGAGGTAGCCTTATTCACTTGTAATACTGGGTTATTTACCAGGAATGATAATAGTAATGCTACTTCCTCTGGATTAACACACTGATTTCCCTAATAAAAATGAGAGTGGGAAAAAAATGGAAGTAATTTGCCTTTTTTTTTCTTGTAATTTTGTTTTTTTCCCATTGCTGTTTTCATTTGTTGGCTATTACTGATAATCCCTAGTTTAGTGGCTTGCACAAAACCTAACCTAATACTCCATTGCTTCTGTGGAATTAGGACTTGGATTGAGAATGGCCTTCTGCTCCAGAGCTTGTTACCTAATTGCAAACCATGAACCAAGATGATTGACCTGTGGGACTCATTAAAGGCTCAAAAATGCAACTTTTAAGCTCACTTTTGTGGTTGGTGCAGCATTGGATTATTTTTGGTCAAGAGGACAGGATTATCCTTGTTCTCTTGGCTTGACTAAAAGGTGCGAGGTAATTGGCATGAATCTATCTTAAAACCTGTGGTCAACAGCATTTTATTCTTAACTATAACTGAAGAAAATCACCTTGGAAGTCAGGTACCAGTTTCCAGTAGTCAGGAAATTGAAATAATAGGATTCCTGCTTAGTTCTGTTTTGTTTCTTGTTTGTTTTTGTTGTTGTTTTTGATGTTGGTTTTTTCTTTTTCTTTTTTTTTTTTTTCTTTTTTTTTTTTGATAAAATATCCTCAGAAAAAAAAGCAATTTAAAGGCTTATTCAGCTTCTAATTTCAGGTTATAGTCCATCATTGTGGAGAAGTCTATACAGAAATTTAAAACAACTAAGTACATCTACAATCAAGAGCTGAGAGAAAGATAAATGCATGCATCCCAATTATTCTGCTAGCTGGGCATGGCCCTCAAAATGGTACAGTGGGTATTCCCACCTGAACCCAATTAAGAAAACATTCCCTCACAGGCATGCTTATAGCTAAATACCATCTAGACAATCAGTCATCGAGACTTAACTTTTCAGGTAATTCTAAATCATTGGGAGTTGACAATTAAAATTGATCATCATAATTCCATCCTTTGTCATCCTGACATACAAACACATCGATTTTAAATCATAACATTCAATTTTGTCCCCAGAGTTTCATAATTGCTTGTCTCACATTGTAAAATATGATCCACTTAAAAGGTCTTCCACACATTTTCCCCACAATTTTTTCTTTTATTTACAATAGACTTGCTTTTCATTATGGCTTTTACTCCCCCAATTCCACCAAGATATTTCCCACCTCACCCATCTAAATCCATACCCTTTCTGTCTCTCTTTTAAAAATGAACAAGGATCTGAAGAAGAATAATAAAATAAAACAAATAAAATCTCAAAATAGAGCCAAAGAAAAAGCACAAAAACTGCATATAGATGTAGCAACACATTTGTTTATACACACAAGAGTCCCATACAAACACAAGACTAGAAGTATAAACATAGAAAATATGCAAAGGACCTGTAAGGTTAAAAAAAAAACAAAGAAACAAACTAAACAAAACAAAACAATAAATCCAAAAAAGCCCTTACAAAACATTATGCAATGGAGAACTTCTAAATACATCACTGTGTTTGTTTTTCATTTGACCATCTACTGCTGGGCATGAGCCCAAACCTTGAGGGTGTTTTTTATCCCTAGTGAGATTGTGCTGGAAAGGACTGATTTTTCTTTTCCCAGTGGTTATCAAGTTTTAGGGGTAGAGGTGGTGTTCATTGCTTCTTTTGGTGCTGGGGGTCCCATTTCATGCAGACTCATGCAAACCTTGAGCATGCTGCAAGTTTCTGTGAGTTTGTATGTGTGTTGGTTCTGCTATGTTTAGTGGGTCTGGTTTCCTTTGTGTCCTGCAACACTTTGAGCTCTTGCATTCTTTCAATTTTTCTCTTCTGTGAAGTTCTCTGAGTCCTGAGTGAATAGATTTCATGGAAACATCCCCTTTAGGACTGAGTATTCCAAGGTCTTTCACTCTGCACTTTGTCCAGCTGTGGGTCTTTGCATTTGTTTTTTATGCTACATGGGGAGGCTTCTCTTATGAGGGCTGAGCAAAAACACATGTGTTATGTAGCAGTGCCGTGGACCACCCAGTGGGCTGTGACTTCGGGAGAATCAGGGTCCTAGGTACTCAGGTACCCAGGATTCGGCAAATGACAGACAGTCACAAACACAAGAGAGGCTTGTAGAATTGCTGCAAGTTTACTTCAGTGAGAGCATCAGATATATACATATGATTTAGGAACTAAGATTTGACCCCGTGCCAGGTTATACATAGTCTCATTTTATGAGTGGTTACATGTGTGCCAGGTTATACATAGTCTCATCTTATGAGTGGTTACATGTTGACAACTTATCTTGAAACTAAAAGAACAAAGCAGGAAGTACCCTCTGAGTACCATCTGGCCTCCAGACAGCAGTTAAGTCTTAGACCTGAGGTCAATTTTATTCTTAGAATTCTGCTGAGCTGACTTCTATGTAAAAATGCAGAGGTTTCAAAGCTTAATATTTTTATGGCCATTCAGGCCAATTTTATGTGCTGCTAAAAGTCTAGCCTGTGTCTTAAGTCTTCTTCATACCATTCTCTACTCAAATGCCAGTGGCTGTGCCAAGCACAGGATAAAAGATAATATTGAAAAGGACACTATGCAGAACCCATAACCCAGGAAGCGAAGCATCTTTGGAGAACATCTAAAGCTCTTTGGAGTCCAGAACCGGGCACTCTGCCAGAGGCCTCCAGGGAGATTAGCCCTGAGGGAAACGTATCTCCCGTCCGGCATCACAACTAAGCCATGTCACACATATGACTCTGGAGTTAGTGTGGCATAGCAGAGTGTTGTTAGGAGTAATTTTATGGCTACATTTCTTTGAAAGAAAGGTATAATTTGGTTTTCTTCAGATCCTTGACCTATTATTTCTCTGGGTCTTGGCCACCTAAGCAGTATTGGATATGGGTTCCATCTCATGGAGTGGATCTTAAATCCAATAAGATAGTGGTTGGTTACTCCAACAAGCTTTTTGCTACTATAGCAATAGCTCATCTTGCAGACAGATCATCATTGTAGATGGGAGTTTGTAGCTGAGTTGGTGGTTACCTTTTCCTTTGGTAGTGTGCAAGGGTACCTTCAAACACTATGAACACTAATCATAGGAGTGAAGAGTTTAGGTGGGCACCAGCTAGACTTCTCTGTGTTCAGCGAATTATGTGGATGTCTTTAGCAGTAGGGCCTTAAGGTCTGTTTGTGGAAGGTCACCTTGGTAATAACCTCAGTTGTTTGGGAGTTTCCATGGGGCCCCTTTGGCCAAAAACTCAATTAGATTTAAGCCATTCTTGGTACTATAAGCTCCATTTGGTGTTGGGAGATTTACACTTGGGCCTCTATCTTACCTGTTATTTGGGAATTCTATTCAGATCACCTTCTCTCTCTCACACACACACATATATATAATGTTACTATGGGGTTATGATTTATAAAATCTGGATATAACGTGTTATTTTTTCTTATGATTATTTTAGTTTGGGTTTTCACTGCTATGATGAGACACCATGATCGCAGCAACCCCTATGAAGAAAACATTTAATTGGGGTGGCTTGCTTATATATTTCAGAGGTTCAGTCCATTATCATCATGACTGAGAACATGCAGGGGATGTGGCTTGGTGGCATTATACTTGACCTACTTGTGTAAGAACTGGATTAGAACCCCCAGCTCTACAATACCAACAGAATCAAATAATAGAACAAAATAATAAGCAAAGCCATCCTGGACCCTGTAATCACTTTGTCTATGCTTCTAGAAACTGTCTAAAGAACACAGCACTTGCTTTCTGTTTCTTTGATAGACAGCTCCTGCAGAGGAGAGTGTTTCACAGCAGCATGGCTCTCAAATTTTGTTGAAGCCTTCAGTTAACTGGGCTGACTTTTCCTTCTGCTTTTTCTCATTCCATTCTGAATCAGCTTGTGTGACAGTGCATTTTTAGTGACTACACAAAGTCCTACCTGAAAATACCCTTTAAGATGGCCAAAAACAAGAGCATTATTAAAATTTGAGACTATTATTAGTCAAGAGGAAGACTCAATTAAGATTCAGGAGTATTCTTGCCTAGCAGTTGAAAAACTGGTTCTGAAAACTGGAATATTATCAGCTACCTCATGAGCTACTATGTTGTCAGGTGGTTTTTTGTATGTTTGTTTTAATGCTTGTCAACTTGACATATTCTCAGGTTATCTGGAAGAGCAAGTTATCTGGGAACAGGAGACCTCAACTGCAACAATGCCTCAATCAGATTAACCTGTAGGCAACTCTGCAGTGCATTTTCTTGTTTGCCCACTGAGGGTAGAATGATCCCTAGGCAAGTGGTCCTAGGCTATCTATAAATCAGACTGAGCAAACCAGGAGGAACAAGCCTGTGTGTCGCATCCCTCCATGGCCTCTGCTTCAGTTCCTTCCTCCCCAGATCTTGGCCTGCTTGAGTTCCTTCTCAGAATTCCTTCAGTGATGGACTATGAGCAGAGTATTTAATTCAAATAAACACCGCCTTCCCGAGTGACTTTTGGTTACACTGTTTATAACAGTAATAGAAAACAAACAAAAATGTAAGCTTTTTTACTTTTTTGTGCATCTTCTAGTCTTTGGCCACAGTAGGCCCCCATCTGCATGTTGTATAGACCAACATCAAATCTACCCCTTATTAGTGGAAACCACTATATAAAGTGGCTGGCTTGCTACTTTGCTTTTTACTATGAGGTTATGATTTATAAATTCTGGATAGCACTCATCTTGTACCATTACTTTTTTAACAAATGAAATTTTGGATCTTTCTGTCTCCATCTTCCTACTCTTTCTCTCTTCCTTCTTTCCTCTGTCCCTCCCCCCTTATGCAGTGCCACTCAATGGGACACACTGCACATTGGCTCGTTTACCCCTGCACACTCATCTGACTCCAAATCCTATCATGCACATTCTATAGTGTGCATGTGATTGTGTTTGCTGGTGTCTTGAATATTTTCCCTGAACTTCTCGACTGACTGGTTCCATTAATGGGATGTATAAGCTTGGTTCATTTTATGTCACAAAACCTACACAACTAACCATATCATTTACTATGTTTTAAACCCTTTTTCTCCAAAATGGCATTTGATTTCATATGGTGACTCTCTGGTGACTCATTCCCTTTAGGGTTTGTGTTAAGGAAACCTAAGACTGTAATCACATTGCTAGAGATGGTTGCCTTAGTCTCTCTCCTCTTCTGTGGCACCACTGAGATATGTTTGCAGTGTCTGAACTCCTCCTTCATCTCAGAAACTACTAGTGTTCACTGCATCCTCAGTTGTCAGCATCCTTTGGAATAGTTCTTGTTCTCTTACACTCTATGCCCTTTTGTGTCCCTGACAAAGGGTAAATATCTCCAAGCACAGTCACAGAAGTTGGTAGACAGTAGCTGTGATTTCTTTTTCAAGCCAGTCTACAGTGATGCCAGGCAAGCACTTGCATCTAGGAGTAGTTTTGAGTTTCATTTACCTCTAGTAAGTACATTGGCCATCTTTTTATATAGTTATTGGTCTATATATTTTTGGTCTATACATATATTGGTCTATATATATATATATATTGGTCTATATATATATTGTAAGGTCTATATATTTTTTTATATTTGATAGAGTTGTCTTCTTTTCATTTATGTTATCTGGTGTCAGTTCATTCCAGGCTGAAAAATCTTCCCATATCACTGTGTGTAATGTAGATATGCTACCTACATGTATTCATAATTTTGGTGATAAAATATTTCAGTTTCATATTCAAGGACAATTTCTGAATACAGATATATAATTCCTATAAGCTTCACATTTTCATTCTCATCTAACACTGTGTATTTCATGACTCTTGGCTTCTGTTTGTTTATTTGTTTTTTTATATATTGCTGTGCTAGGAATTGAACTTGGAGCCTTGTGCTTTACCACTGAGTTATGCCATGAGTCAAACTTTTTGCTTTTTTATTGCTTATTTGTTTCTTTTTTTTTTCTTCTTGTTTTGAGACAGTTTATCTATGTATAGCTCAGGCCAACCTTGGACATGCTATATACACCAATTTGAACTTGAAATCACTGTGGCCCTTGCTAACCTCCTTGCTTCAATTTCCTGCATGGAGAGATGTAGCGATGTGTTGACATGCTTCTTTCAGGGTTGGAGAATTTAACTCAGGGCATGTCAGACACCTAGAAGTCTCTCTAGCTCTTCATTTTGTTTTCTAGTGAAATCAGCCTCTAATTATATAGTTATGTTGAAGGTATAATTGGCTGTTTTAAATCATTGTTTTTGATGTAGTTGTTTATTGATTTTGGGTTTTCAACTGTGATTGCCTAAAAGCAGGTTTCTTTGTGTATCTTTTACTTAATTATGTCAAGGCTTTAATTACAAAGTCATGGTTAAATTAATTAGCTTTCATTGCTTCAAAATCTTTTTCTTCCCCTTTCTCTGTCCCTCCATTTACTTGCCCAACCTCACTCTCTTTCTGCTCTGGAATCTCAATTACATTAGAGCCCTGGATATCATCATTCAGGTCTAGTTTGCCTCTTTTTTCCAAGCCCTTTTCCCATTTCTTTTGTTTCTATTAATTTGTCTTCATATTTCCTGGATTTTCTTCCATCTTAACCAGTCTTGTCTGAAAATTTTTTCTTAAAGTTTATTCAGCTAGTGTTTTTAGTGTTTTTGGATTTGAGGTTTTAATTTACCTTATTTCTACCTTTTTGTTGTTACTCTTGTTGATGTTGAGATTCCCATGGCTACTCACTAAAAAATACTTGTAGAATTTTTTGAGTCTTTTGAAATATTTATAGTTATATGTTTAAATATATTTCTAGAGATGCATTTATTTTTATTTTAAATATATGTGTGCTTTTGCCTGCACACAAGTATGTGCAATGTTGTGTTCCTGGAGCCCATGGAGACCAGAAGAGGATGCTGGATCTTTTGGAACTACAGTTATAGATGGTTGTGAGCTGCCATGTGGGTACTAGGAATGGAATTGCAGTCTTTGCAAGAGCATCAAGTGTTCTTAATTGTGCACCCATCTCTTGGGCCTCTAGTTACTGGCTTAAAAACTTTGCCTGATAATTCTCATTAAGTCTATTCAACTTTTTACTGAGTAAAAAGTGATGTTTAGTTTTATGGGTCACATTTTTTGTGTTTTTCTGATGTTGAGCCAATGAGTTGGTTGGAAAGCAGAGAGCACAGATTTGTGGCTTGTGGTTCTTTTCGGTTTTGTGTTAAGGTATCTCATTGCTTTGGTACCAACTGACATGTATGAACTTGCGTTCAATCTGCCTTCATTTTAGCACATAGCAACCCATATAGGTGCTCAGTTCTTATGTTCTTCTTGCTGTCACTTCATCCTGGTCCCCCAAACATCTCTTCTTATATTTAATTCTACAGTTTAGAAGTGATGTGTTCCCCATCATTGATGTGTTGGGAGTACAGTCCTCTGGATAAGAGTACTGTGACATGGTGAGACCTTTAAGAGGTCAGGCCTAATGAAAGGTCATAAGATCAGATCTAACCATGGCTTCAGAGAGTATAAAGATATTCATGTAGGTTCCTGTTCGGATCTCATGGAAGAACTGTTATAAATGATGAGCCTGTGTCTACCCAGTATCTCTGGCTTTCTGCTTTAAGGAATAGTGTGTCCCATATGCTCCCTCTATGATATGATCCAGCAGTGTGCCTTTGAATTTTCATTCTGGAATGCCCATCAGCTTTAAACTGTTTTCTTTGGGAATACATCAGTGTTTATACATTTTCCATACAGCCTCAGATAGTCTCAGCCCTGCCTCAGTAGCTAAGCAGGTGCAGTTTCTCAGTTATCTTGTTCTGTGGTGTTGGTATCTGGTAGGCCACCACTTTCTATTCTCCTTTTAGCCACAATTACACAGTCGCTTCCTGGTGTTAATCACACCTCAGATCTGCTTTCCCCCATTCTATAGCCCCATAGCTTTCCTATACCAGTTCACCTGCTTCCTACTCAGATTAGAGTTAAAGCTCATGATGTCTTGTTACTAGATACTGAAAGGCATTTCTGAAATTGCTCTGTTAAAACAGGAGCAAGGGCAGGATTGTGATTGTATTAAAATCAAAACACTACTATGGAAAATTCTCCAATACATAATTGACTCCAGTTGGGCTGGCTTACTTCCTAATTACATTACAGAAGGAGTAGCAAGAAAGTAGGCTGGGCTTTCTGTTTCTTCGACTTGTCCATAATTTTTAGACCCGATTCACAATCTTACCAAAAGCTATGACGAAATGATGGTATTTGCTGATTGGAAAGTGACTAGATGAAAATAGTTCTGTGAAACTTTCATCATGATAGTTAAGAGCTGTTGACACCTGCTGGTGTTTCCTCAGTCTATGAGCATGGGACTATATAAACATAATTATGTCTTTGAGTAAACCAGCAATACTATGTTAAAGGGAAATTTCCCTATACCAATTCATTTTGTAGAGTTTACTTGAGCAAAGCAAAACAGTGATCACCAGAGCAAGAAGCTCTAATAATTGGGGCAGACTCCGAGAACTCTAGCCAACTTCACAATCAGAATTGGTAAGGAAATGACAGCCAGGTATAGAAAACCACTCAACCGGATAACACTTAGCTTGGTTGACTGGCTGCAGGATGTCTTGTACCCATCACTCACTTTGATGCAGTCTATTGTGCCTGAGGAAGTGCCTTCTCCAGAGCAATGGCCTGTTTCAATTTTATTTAGTGCTTATCTGATCAACTGTCACTTTCTACCTTTGAACAGTGCTTCCTCAGCATTGTGAAGCCTGCTGATAGTTTGTTGTTCATGTTAACAGTGGACATTCTTTTCCATTTACATTTTCTTGCTAATTTTATATACTTGTATTTTATTTACCTCATTTTACCCTCTTTACTCTATGAAACGTCTATGTCCCCCACTCCTTCTCAAATTCCTGACTTCTTTCTCTTTAATTATTGATATACACACACACAAGTAAAACAAAATTAGCAAATACAGTAAAATAATTATTAGTAAATTATTAGTAAAATAGAATATTAGAGCAGAAATAATCAAAGCAAATATCAGAAAAATAAATTTTAAAGTATTGGAAGAACCCTTAATTGACAAACTCTTAATTAATGTAAAACTAAAGAGAAACCTTGAAACATTATAAAGAGACATTAAGACTAGTGACACAGAAATTATAAAATTGTAAGAGCAAATATCAATAACAATGATATCTCAAGAAGGCAAGCCAGTAAATGTCTAGAAATCTACCAAAACCAAATCATGATGTAAACATTCCAGTAAACAAATAATAACCAAGGAGGAGAAGGAATAATCAAAACACCCTCAATATAGAAGAGCCCAGAGACAGTTTGTTTTAGCATCAAATGAATTCTAGCAAACATTCAAAAAGTTAGTTTCTTGGGTCACAGAGCAGCTGTGTGAAGGAGACTGTAATCAGAATGTATTGTATGAAAAAGATTGAGTTTCAATAAAAGAAAAAATAGGAAAAATAAAAACTGGTACACTGAACCTAATTGAATCAAAAATATTTTGTGCTATAGAAGATTTTAAGAAAATGGAATGATAAGCTATGGGCTGAGATAAGTCATTAAACACATATGTAAAAGATTTATAACTAAAATATTAAAAGGACTCTTAAAACTCTACAAAACTGAATGAACAGTCCAACTTAGTTTCTCTGACACAGCAGTATAGTCACTTGGGAAAGCTGCTAGGCAGGATCTTAAACAGTTAAATGTGCTGTTAGTCTACAAACCTGCAATTACCTGACAGGTATCAACTGAAATCATAAGGAAACATGATTCCACTCAAAAAAATTAACATGAAAATTCAAAACTGTAAGTAATAAGGTACTCTAAAATGCAGCTTCTAGACACATTAGCACCATCCATGCAAATTAATGTGACTCAGCTCTTACTGTATTCAAAAGCCATTCTGCTGGTAGAGCAAGCTGCTTTAGGATGTGAGATGTGGGTAAGAGCCCTGATTGTTTTCCTCTTTGCCATGTGAAATGAGTTCAGTGATGAAAACCAGCACTGCAGCCAGGTATGGTGGTACATGCCTTTAACCCCAACACTTGGGAGTCAGAGGCAGGCAGCTCTCTGTGAATTTGAGGCCAGCCAGGGGCCACACAGGGAGATCCTGTCTCAAAAACAAAGAAAGATGAAAACAAAATTAGTACCTGTGCAGAATGCGGAGCTGCTGGTGAAGTATTCTGAGATTCATGAATGGGAGTTTGCTTAGAAGTGTTGCATGCAGATAAAACAAACCCATATGCAAGTAAGCTCCTTTCATAGGAAAAATCACACCCATTCATTCCCTTGATGGAAGTGGCCCAGTGTTATCAGCTTGTCATTAGGCAACTATACAATACAGATTATATATATAAAATCTCTAGGAAAGGTGTCATGTCAGGAGCTCTTTGATGGCCCTTGATGCCTGAGATTCTGTGCTCAGCAGTTCCCATAGCCATGCTGGCCTTGTCTGATGGCCAAATCCAAGTTGCTGAGCCCATCTAGAACCTCCATCCCTGCCTTTAATATCACCGGATTCCACGATCTCAGTTGCATAGTGTGACAGTATGGATTTCAATAACAGAATCTGGAATCACATAGGACACAAGCCTCTGGGTACACTTACAAAAGATCCTATAGGTTAGGGTAGACTTTGGGCAAGTCTGTATGGGATTGTGTAAATTATGATAGTTAAGGGTGTCACTCAGCCTAAATATGGGTGACACCATGCATGGGGTGGTAATCTGGATGGAATAAAATGAATACAGTGAGTTTAGCACAAGCATTCATCACTTACTGTTCCTGATTGTACATGTACTATGACCAATTCCTGAGCCTCTGTCACCATGACTCCCCTGTGTGACAAAATGCACCCTGGAAGTTTGAGCCAAAATGGAAACCTTCCTTCCTTAATATTTTGTCACAAATACAAGTTCAGTAATTAATGCAGATGGTGACAGGCATGATTTGGGATGGGGCTAACTAGTATCCACAGAGGATGTCAAACTAACATTCAGATTATTAAAATCCTGCTTTGCTCCAGTGACACTTAAGTGAATATTCGCAATGTACATGTATCTTCGTGCATTATTTCCCATTCAAATTGGTCTATCTATCCTCTAGATGCTTTGTCACCAATTTTCTAATCACGTTTCTTCCCAGTTTCAGCCACACCCTATGCATTGTCATCATTATATAACTTCAGGGTGACTGCCCTGGAGTGCTGTCCAGAGAGAATATTTCTTTCCACCACTGTTCTCAGTCATGTTCCATAGTGACACTGTGGTCCTGCAGCTATAGACTCTGCAATGGCGTCCCCATAGTGTGCAGAACTGGGGCTAAGCTCTATTCCTAGCCTTAAGCTAAAACCTTGTCATGTATTTCCCCAGGCCAAAAAGACTGCTTTTAAATTGAGCATGCAACTTAGGTAACTTGATTTTGTGACTCCCACAAGTTTTCTGGGAAGGCTGGAGAAAAGAAAACAAGTTAGTATTTAATAAGACATGCTAAATCTAATACCAAAATGCAAGAATCTGATAACAGCCATTTCAGCTCTAGCATGAACTGATGCTAGAAGACATAATGGAAACCTGGTTGCCATTATGCCCACCTGGATCCAGGCTTTTCTCCAATGTAAATGTGATAATCCCCCATTGTTCAAGGTCACCATTGCACTACTGGCTTTGTGTATCTGAGAGCAGGAGGAACTTATAACTGAACACAAGCAAAAAAAGAAAAAAATAAAAAAAAAAAAAACATTAGCAGAGTATGAAGGTCACTATTAACCCAGTTCTGAACTCTAAATGCAACTTCTCTATAACTACTCAGAATAGCTATTAACTATCCTTTTTATTGCCAAGATTATTAATTATTTTCAGGCCCTGAAATTACCTCCTCCCTCTCTCTGCTCCTCACAATTGCTTCTGTGCCCTTTCTGGCTTTTTATCACATGAAACAATTTCCCAACAATTCCCCAGCAGTTAACTTAAGAGTGTTTTTATCTCACAAGTTTTCAAATGACCTTTAACTTTTTTAGTCAACTACAGAAAAAAAAAAAGATATATAGGACACACTGAAGAAACCAGTTTTTAGCTGCAAAGAAGATGTGTCTCTGGTGTATGGATTTCATTATTACAAGAAAGGTTTTAGATTCTAATTTACTACCTATTGGGGACCAGCTGAAGCTAATTGTGTAAAATTTGGGATAAATGTTAACAACAATGAAGGGCCACCAATGAGGTGTGCACTGTTTGTTGCTAGAACTGTCAACTTAGTTTCAAAGTGTTCCAACATATGATAGCATTGAGTAGAATTGATGTTACTTAATTTCTATAGTTTTTCAAGCTAACATTTTATGACTTAATTAGGGACAGTGACCTATCAGAAATACAGAGGTTTGAGCCATTTGCAAATAGGAAAAACATAAGGAGGAAATCAAAGTGTCTTCAAAATGCAGTGACTTATTGAATACATGTATACATATGCATTTATATGCATTGAATATATACATATATAAGTAGATATATATGACTGTAGACATACTGACTACAAACATTATGTGAATGACATGTACATGAGATGCCCAGGAACTTGGTTAGCTTGGAGACAAATCAGATTGTAATTAATTGTGATTTAGAGACACAATAAATTTAGAGACACATTCCCCATGCCAATCAGCCCACTTGTGTTTCTGAGAGAGAAAGCAATAGACTCACATAAAAGGATGACTGTTGCTGTTTTAGCCATTTATTTACTGTGTGGTTTGGCTGATTTAAATGTTACCCCTAAGTTTCACATGTTGGAAGCTTCATCCCCATTGTGGCAATGTAGGGAGGTTTGGGACCTTTGCAAGGTGGGGACCCATGATTCACTAAGTACTGCCCTCAGAAGATACTTACGGTGGTCTGTAAAGCTGGCTGAATTCTTGAGAGAAAGCTGTTATGAAAATCAACCTAGCTTCTCAATCTTTGGCTCTTGTCTCACCATGTGTACCTTCCTGTTACACAGGGGATACTGCCATGTTGCTGCTGGGCATGAGTTCCTGGAAGTAGCAGAAGTGGTGGGAACAACTGATCTTAGACTTTTAGATCCCTGAATTGTGCCTGAAACCTTATTTCTTTACGTATCGGCCAGCTCCATGTGTTCATTCTAGCAATAGAAATAAACTCAGTATTTAACCAAAAGCCTTTGGCTCTTCAAAGGAATTTAAAATATATTTTTAATTTTCCCTATATTCCTTTGACACTGACTTATCAACAATGAAAAGAACAGTTTCATAAGGGTGGGCCTTCTCCTGGATGTTTGGAGACTGAGACATTGAAACTTTTAAGACTATTTCTCCTGCTCTCAGCATCTTTGTGTAAGGTTGAAGCCCCATGGGCTTTCCCGTCCTCATTAGCAAGGTGCGTACGTATGTATGCATGTATTTATGTATGTATAATATAATGTTATATTGAATTCCATTATGGCCTGACAGTGCTCTCCAAGAACTAAAGAGCACCTAACAAAACCCTTAGCATCCAGGTATGAGAAGCCCTCTTGTTGGTTGGTATTTTTTTCCCTTTGCTCTTTAGCTCTTTTCTCTTTGTGGAGCATGCCACTCAGCTTCCAAATTAATCACATGGAGGCTTCATTTTCTTTATGAATGCCTGGCCTTAGCTTGGCTTGTTTCTTGCCAGCTTGCCTTCACTTAAATTATCCTGTCTTTGACCCTGGGATTTTATATTTTTCTATTCTATATACCTTTCTTTACTTCTTATTCTGTGTCTGGCTGTGTAGCTGGGTGGCTGGCCCTTGGTGTCCTTTCTTTTTTCTCATATCTCTATTCTTTATCTCCCCAGATTTCTCCTCCTATTATTCTGTCTGCCTGCCAACCCCAACAATCCTTTCTCCTGCCTTGCTATTGGGCGTTCAGCTCTTTATTAAACCAATCAGACCAATCAGGTATTTTAGACAGGCAAAGTAACACAGCTTTACAGAGTTACACAAATGCAATGTAAAAGAATGTAACACATCTTTGTGTTCTATAGCACAACAGATATTTAGAATGTTACTGGGTATTATGCCAATTTAGCAAAGTGGCAGTCACAATTTCTGTTTTAGGACCCATGACTTCACCAGCCCTGGAAGAGTTGGCTAACTTTCCAGTACCATGAATGATTTACCTTTGTTGATCAGGTTTTAACTTGTCAATAATCAACAGCTCTCCAATTGTTTTTATACACACAGATAAGAACAGTCCCCACTCCTCATCAAGGGAAACATGTCTTTGAAACAGATTGGGGACCTTTATAGAAAACCACAAATAGTCAAAATGCAGTTATGGAACTGAGTCCCAACAGACATTATCTGCAGTGCAGCTTACCAGCAGAAGCTCAGGATCATTGTAGAAGAGAAACACAGAATAATTATGATAGTCTGGGGATTGGGGGAGTTTGTTATGAGATTGTGTCTTCTAGTAACTAGAAGCTATACTTAGAATATCTCACCAATACGACTGCCTAAGCATGAGCAGAACAAGGACAACAACAATAGACATGCTAATATGAGTTACTTTTTGATAAGACACTAGAGAAAAGGGGGCAACATTAAAAGATTTAAATAAGCATCTGATAAGATGCCATTGTTAACAGACAGACAGATGAAATAGATCCTGCTAGCTGGGGGCATGAGCTATGTACTTTAGTCCTTCCCATCTATTCCCACCACACTTACACATACTACTTAGTAGAGAAGATATTTGTGGTGTTCCTTAAATACCTGTTTTTCTCTGTCCAATTCTTGATTCTTTAAAAAGACTGTAACCATTTCCCTCCTCTGCTTCTTCTCATCTGTAAAAGAGAATTAGCTTAGTCTTCTTTAACCCTCTTGTCCTTACCTTGTCACTATCCAAGCATAAAAATTACACCAGATCAAAACACTCCTGCGGAGGAAAGTTTCTTAATGAGGCAAGGATCTGCAGGAAGAGCCTGCAGGCTTTGAAGCAAGAAGAGATGATGAGGGGTGCTTTCACTGGCAGGTTGGCATCTTTATTTTTCTTTTTTAGTTAGTCACACCATTCTTATTGCTTCAAAAGCTGAGAGCACAAAATGTTACTCT
This sequence comes from Phodopus roborovskii, assembly GCF_943737965.1. NCBI lineage: Eukaryota > Metazoa > Chordata > Mammalia > Rodentia > Cricetidae > Phodopus > Phodopus roborovskii. Next base: position 123,646 of record NW_026125418.1, read on the forward strand.
CATCATTTAGAAAGTCACTTCTTTTCAAACTCTATAAATCAGACAAATTTGCTCGTGCTGCATTAATCTGAAATCTCTGTCAATAGCAGGCAGTGCATTGGAGAATAGTCCTGCTCTTCTTCCTTTATGTATTGCATGCCAGTCTATTAGTTTTTAATCTCTGAGATTAGAAAATAACAATTATAAAGTTGGTGTCCAAACTATCAATCAGGTATTGGTGAATGGCTTCTCCTACAAGGTGAGAAATGGCTCATTAATCTCTGAGGTAGGTGACATCACAACAGAAGGGACTGACTGGGCCAGGGAGGCTAAAGAAGAAGGGATTGCTGAGAATAAAATGAGGAGATTTGCTATGATACATTTGTCTGTGTGTCTCTAGTGTAAACAAGTTCATGGGGAACATTGCTTGCTCTAAAACTCACTATAAGGTGCTTTAAAAAAAAAACTTTTTATGTCACGAAAAGTGTCAACAATTATTATTCTCAAAAAAAAAAAAAAAAAAAAGCAAATGTAAGATATTTAAAGCTGATGGATATCTTTCATGGATATGGCTTAATGTTTTCTTGTTTTAAAAGAGTCTACTATCGCCAAAACCCAATTTTTGGAAATTTTCAAAAGAATATCACCTCCACATTGTGAATGGCCTGTTTAACAGAACAATTTTCTTGGTTTTTTTTTTCTCACAGTATTGGTATATAATTTGCACCTGCAATGTTCACCAAAGTCTTTTGTGTTGTAGGCATTGTCACCAGACTGTGGTGATCCTTGGAGGTGGGTCTCTAGGTAATCGGGACAGTGCCTATAGAGGAATTAGTGAGATTACAGCCCTTTGTTTCCTCCTCTCTTTACCTTTATCCTCTATGGTTTCTTGGCAGGCAAAGCGTCAGAGCAAGTGGCTCATTAACTAGAAACAGCTAAACTTGTGAGTTCTCATCAAGTTGGTTAGCGTGAACAATTATTACAGGAATGGAAGGTTACCACAATTATAGAGCAGCATTTCCTTGAGGGAAAATAGATCATATCAACAGGAAGAAGTTCCCACATTAGAATAATCATATATTAAATAAACTCTTTAAGTGAAAAGAGATGATAAATTAGGAGCGTGATCCTCTCACAAGCCCCTGAAGTAATTTTAAAACCGTCTTCTCTTTGGTATCCATCTTTGGTTTGTTGCCTTGAACTTCAGTAGCCTTTTTTTATTTTCCATCTAATTCAGAGACGCTCCTGGTGTCCGCCACACTTTAAATTCTGGTTAAAGAAAACTCAAAAGCCTTTCCAAGGTTTAATGGGGTCTCTGTTCACAGCACACACAGCTGGTACCTTAGCATCTTCACATCATCTCACTCTCCCCAGGGAGCAAGGAGGGGTTTTGTTCTTTTCTCCATTGGCCATAAGCTGGGCTTGGTCTTGAGTTTTGGAGAGAGAGGAAATGAATACGAAACTTTCTTCTCATTCAGTCATGGACATCAGGTCATAATCAAATCCCTCCAAGCAGGTTTCTGGAACTGGCTTCGGAGACAATTGGTTTTTCACACTCTCTTCCCAGGTGTCCACTAATGTCAAATTAGTCACTTGCACTTGGTGGTGGTAGGGAGTATTTATGCAGCAGAAGTGGGCAGATAGTTGAGGGAGGCTCCTCCCCACTGAACTGTTGGTGCCAGCTCCCAGCTGGCTGTGCCCATAGGAACCATTCCTGTATGTGTCTTTCATACAGTAGATTTGTGCCAAACCTGCTAATGCCTCCTTCCTGAAATGTCTCCCATTTCTCTAGTAGAAACACTGCTTAGTCCCCTTCCTGGCTCCTCTCATTTTCAGGCACTTGGCTGTCGTGTCTCTTGATTTCTTTCAATCTCAACAATTTTCCATTTTGGACTTCCACTGTTCACTTCTGTTTAAAGGGAAGCTAAAAATAAGACCTCACAAGATGATAAAATGTGGCATTCTTCTCAGAAGCAGAGGCGGCAGCATCTTTAAGAGCTGTAAATCCCCCTCATTCTAAGTGATTTCTAATCCATCTTGGAAGTGGCAACTATTGAGCCCTGTCACTATTCTGAGTATCTGGGGTGACCCTGGTGGCCTGTGTGGTGAAGATTTGGTCCAGGTGGTTGTTAGTGGGAACTGCTGGGACTAGAAGGACTGATATTGGAGTGCATTGTTGAGACCTGTGTCTCCTTTCTTTCTCAACAGTGAGCATTAGGGGATCTGGTGTCCTCTGCTGGGATATGCTGAACCAATGTAGATAAAACCCTTAATGCTGGGGGGGGCTGATTTCTTCACCCCCATGAGAGGGGAATGATCCTGTTCACTGTTCACTTTGGAATCCTGAGATCAGGCCAGGATACCATCAGTTCTGATTTGCTGTTGTCTCTCCATAGAGAATTTCCTCATCTCTGTGTTCACTGCTCTCCAAAATGTACCTCACTAGCTGTGGCCTGAGTGAACATGCTGCACTTGTTACAGAGCCCTTGCCCATATCCTCCATCTTATTTGAGGAAATAGGTTATGAGAATATATGTGTGTGATTATTATCAGAATTTAATAGTTCCACATAGTCAGAAACAGACTGCTTTCTCTGGGCAGTCAAATTAAAAGAATTTCCAAACTACTTAAAGTGATGTATTAGGAGTAATCGTTAATGTTTCTCTTCAGCCATCTGCTTAGGCACATTTATATTTGTAGCTTCGTTCCTGGAAAAGAGTTGCATTGGATATTCTAAAGCCATATGGAATATACCCTATGCCTAAGAAGGGTTAATTCAATAATCACTTGGACTAAGGGCCTCTTTTTGTTTCTAACTCAAAGTTTAATACTCAAACATGAACTTTTTCTGGTTTGAGCATGTATTAGAAGGGAAATGGGGGTGGGGTGGGGATGAGATTTAAAATGTTTCCTCTGGAAGTTGAGAAAGTGTTTTGTAAGCTTGAAGCTAGCCTGGGCTAAATAGAAAGACCCATTTCAAAAACTAAACCAATAAAAACAAAATTGAATAGAACAAAAAGAATAAGGAAAATCTAAACAGCAACAAGTTAAACTTTTATGCCACTAACTGTAATATATATATATTATATATTAAATATATATAATTCATACTATTTAAGTGCTCATTGTAACAAACCAGTCTATCCAATGGCATTCATTTTGTTATATATAAAACTCTAAACTTACACATAGGAAAATTAGCAAAAATAATTTCCTAGATAAGTCTACCAGAGATGCCTTTTAAAACTTTTGTTTACAAATTTCCCTTATTACCCAAGACTGTTGAGAAAGGGTGGACATAAACCTATATTTGCATTGCAATTACTCAGTTCTTTTTGTTAGCCCAATAGTTTCTCTTAGTGGACATCACACTGAGATCTAAGTGTTTATTTTCCTGTGGTGAGAGATTTTAAAATTCAGTCTTAAGTATGCTTTCATGAGGGAGATTATATTTATGACATACAATTATTTGGTTGCATAGACAAGATGGCAAAAATTAATTCGTCCTGGTCACTAAGTATCCAGCATTAATTTGCTCATAATTATGCTTAATCTTGTATAAGAGCTTGAGAGATTTCATTATCAGTTTAGAAAATGAGCCTTCTTATGTCCAATGTGCTCATGAGAAAGAAATATGTAAAAATCTCACTGCTAATGAAAAGTCACCTTATCTTTGATGAATTTTTTTTTCCACTGGACTCATGTAGCTGAGGAGAAATGATTGCTTTTGGTCCTGGAAAACTGATTTGTCAGTACAGATCATGAAATACATGTTAGACTCCAAGACAAATACATTGTGTTCCCTGTGCTGCCTTGAACTTTCTTAACCTTTTGTACAGCTTTATTATTTCCTGTTGTCTCAAGATAATGTTCGATATTATCTCAGCAAAAGGGCTTCCACGTAGTCCCTCACTATTTACTTAGAGACTTAGAAAGGATTTGATCAAGAAATGGCAATTACCAACACTGCTTTAGAATCCATAAGCTAAAAGAGACAGAAAGGGTGGTGAAGATTTCTCAGTCTGCTGTATTCAGGAAATGGATGCCAAGAATGAGCTTATCTTTCCCCAAGGACAGTTCCTTAGTTAATGTCTAAGTTCTGCAAATCCATGTAGGTAGCTATGCTAGCTTATCACATAGCATGACTGTGTTATGTACTCTACCAACCCACACAGCAGTGTATCCCCTTATAAAACTATTAGAAAAATAGCAATTTGTTTAATGACTTTGCTAAAGGTCTTAAAGGGAAAGATAATATAAAGAGACATTTTTAAGGGAAAAGATCTATTGAAATTTACTAAGAATAGAAGAACCTACAGTCTTCTCTGCCTTGGGCCAGCATCCAAAGAATATGATGCATCAATCGTGCTTACATGAATTGGGAGTTATGTGCCAGAGGTGAGAAACTGTAATTTCAGGCTGTTTCCTCCGCCCTCGACTGACTGCATAGCCCCTTGGAGAATGAATATCACCCAGGTCTATTATTATGTCCCCTTGACTCCAGAGTTCTCACTCCCTAAGTTTACTAAGGAGGGTAGAGGGGAAGTCGGGGGTAGGGAATGAAGGACACATAAAAACATACTCCCAGTCTTTGAGGAGAAGTAGATCTCAAATGCAGCAGAATGTGGGAAGTTCAACCCTCAGAACACTCTCAGGGAAGAAGGGAATGAGTGGTGAAAGATACTCAGAAGGGCATTTGGGGGGTTAGGGAAAATGTGAGCAGAAGCTAGGAGTGAATAAATAGCTAGGAATGGGCTGCTGGGATTAGGACAAATGCCCAAAATTGGATCTCATAAACTATTTATTTAGAAGCCATATCTTGACTGGGATAATTCTGGAATATTTTGAAAACTAGTGGAATAACAACAATTCAGCGCTCAGTAAAGCTCAAGTGTTGGATATAGTTAGGATAAAAACAGTGATCCCTGGTGATATTATAGTCATCACACATGACTACATGTTGAGAAATATAACTCTTAAGGCTTTGAGACTTGGAAACTAAGACTCAATAAATAGGGAAGCTAGCCACTAAAGAAAAAGGAAAAAGATAATGAGAGCAAGTCCTAGAGGAGTATGCAACAACCAGAATTCATAAAACTACCTATAAAATGTCTATTGAAAAAATAACAATGAGCAAACAAAGCGACAAATTAATATCAAAGCATGACCAATAGGATGGAGGGAAAAGCAATGTGAAATATGAGTCTAAGCAGACATGTGAAATTAAGAATACCATTATTAAGTCAGGTGTTCATGAAGCTAAAGAAAAGTATCTTTCAAATGGAGAAGGCTGGATGTGGGGATTTTTGTTATAAAGTATAAAAATATTAATAAAGACTGAAAAGTTCCAGATTGTATATTATAATCAGGCCACAGCCTTAGCTGCACTCCACATTTTTGTGTCCATCTTAGTATTTTTCCTCTTTCCTTCTGATCTATTTATGAAAGTTACCTCTCCCCTGCAGAAGGCCTGGCTAATGAACACATTAACAAAAGACTGAAATGATACCCTTTATAACAGGGCCTTGGGCACCAACAATAATTCCAGTTGTAAACACAAAGGAGATGATAATCTGGAGGTAGACCCAGGAAGATGAGGAAGATCTGCCACCAGCTACGATGACAGGCTTGTGTCATAGGTGTTCCCAGGCTTTGTCTATGCCACTTCTTTTCCACGAAACACTGACCAATAAGAAGATAGACCACTGGGGGGCTTTGCTCTCCTTCGTGGTACACTGTTCATAAAGCTCAGTTTCCTTGGAGTTCACACCACTTCTCTCTAATTACCTTTCTGGAATGGATGGTGAAGCCTGGTCCACTGAGAATTTTGGAGAGTTTAACCATCACTCTAGGATTACAAGAGTGAGTTAAAAGATTCAGTTGAGATAATTCAAGAGTAGATTTTAAATGAAAGAAGATGATAGACTTATACAACTATAACATCAATAGGTAAATATAAATGTAATCAGTAAACAAGGAAAGATAATTTTCAAAAATGAACCAAGACTCAGAAGAATGTTGAGGTTATTGTAGGAATATGTCAACATCAAAAGCTGTCATGTGTGATACATAACGTGTAAAAGGAGTTGAAGACAGCAGAGAAAACAATGGAGACATACATAGTTTGTGGACAAATGTTGTGACAGAAAACTTCTTAAATTACACACTCACACAAACACACACACACACACACACACACACACACACACTAGCTCCCTTATTCTCTGAAAGTCTACTGGCAAGCTTTTGTGTAGGATACAAATAAAAGTGCACCAGTTGGTCAGATCATAATACAAATACTGAAAAAGCAAAATGACACAGTGTTCAAAAAGCCACCAGAGAAATCAACTTGCTCACTTGGGTGTAGAGCTTTGAGAAAATCTCTGGACTCAGCAAAACAAGACACTGACAAAAACGTTGACCAAAACCCTTTATCTGGTTGAGTTAACTTTCAAATTTCAGGTGATGTAACAGCTTCCCAACCTAAGCAAGATAATTTGTTATCTGTCTACCAGTAAAGATAATTATACAATTACCTACAAGTATTTATTCTTCCATTTCATCTTATAACTAATTAAAAAGTAATGCTATAACATTATACTTACATACATAGAAATTAATATATGCCAATATATAGACCCAAACTGGAGGTAGGGAAGTCCGTATTTGACAAAGCAAATGGTTACTGACATAAAAGTAAAAAATTAAAAGAATATTTTTGTGGGCTGCAAAAGATGACTCAGTGGCTATAAACATTTTGACTGCTCTTCTTGGGACCTGGGGTTTACCCTACATGGTAGCTCCTAACTGTCTGTAATTCAGTACCTGGAGATATGATGACTTCTCCAGCATCAAAGGATACTGCTAGCACATGATGCTCGGATGTACATGCAGTCAAAACATCCTATATATAAAACAATAGACTTATAAGACATGGGACTTGAGGAGGTAGAAAGATGACTCTGTGGTTCAGAAAGGAGTCCTGGAGGATACAGCTTGATTTTTTTTCAGTCAAGGGTCTTAGTGAGGTTTTGACAGAAAACTGATTATACACACACACACACCACACACACACACACACACACACACACACACACACACACCCTTTAGGAACAGATATTGAAAAATAATCGTCTTTTTGCTTTATGTATGTCACATAGTTAAAGGAAGTTGAAGGTCTTGAAGAGGTTGTTCATTTAAAACTGAGATTTTATCGCCTAAGAATACCAGCTCTTGACATTCCTTATGCCTCTGCAGAGGTACTCACATCCAAGAGGGCTCCATCACAGTGAAAGAAATATAGTCAGCACACTATTCATGTTTTCCATTTTAACCACTCTCAAGAATACCTTACAAAGAAGGAAACATACAAATAGAAAAGGATTTGTAATAACTGTCATGACTCACTCTAAAAATACCTAGCATACAAATTACTTAATTTTCTAATAAAGCACTCCTGTTTATCTCAGCTATACAGTAATCTATTGTCCTATGCTTTTTTATTTTAATCATTTAAAAACTTAATGGTTTTGTGCTGTCTCACAACTGATATATCCACTAAGTATTTAGGATCATCTGTGAAGCAATAAGTGAGATTTAGCTGCAATTTTCCTTAGGAATATATCTTTGAAGACTTAAAGTCATCCAGTTGTAACTAACTCCCCCCAGATTTTAAAGACCAATCAATATCAATAGTGTGAGGAAATGCCTGACAGCTTGATAGATAAATGGATAAATGCACTCCCCTAGTACAAATCATTCCATTTCCCCCTTGAGTACAGAAATGAAACATTGTCCCAGAAACAGTGTCTGGAAATTCAGAACATGGAGAAAGGTACCATGTCCACTTGGATAGTCTTCCACCTACCCTTCTCTGTGGCACAATTTTGCTTTTGTCTTGCTTTATGACTTTTTTAGATAAATCCACTGAACTCTTAGCAGGATTTCTCAACCCCCATGGGCCGTGACCCCTTTGGGAGTCATAAGGCCAGATATCATTCATATCAGATATTAACATTATGATTTATAACACTAGTAAAGTTACAGTTATGAAGTAACAACAAAATAATTTTATGAGTGAGGAGGGCCACCGCAACATGACGAACAATATTAAAAGGTAGAAGCATTAGGAAGGTTGGAGAACCACTACTATAATGGGAATAATGGTACAGATTTCTTTCCTTATTGAAGAAAAGAAAGAATTTTGAAGTCTGGACAGTAACTGAGAAACAGATGACCCCATGGAAACTTTTCATATTCCTAGATTTCAAAACTGAGATCGTTGCTTTTGTTAGCAGTGAACCAATGGGCAATTGCCACTAGACATCCTTGGCTAATTAATGCTTCACACATGTCACACTACTTTGTCTTGTTTTGGTTTTAGTTATTTATTTTTTTTTTACATTCTGCCTTCAACAAATATGTTCTGTTATTCTTCATGTTGCCAAAAGTATCGATTAAGTTCAAGATCAAATTAACTAATAGAATAACAACCAATAGTAAGTCTCAGAAATATTTCAGATGTACTTTACTGCAACAAAACCTTTTCAAACCCCCATTTCATTTAAGGTTCAAAAAGGTCTGGGTCAATGAAATGTATCCCCCCTCCCCCCGGCCTGGTCCCTCCACTTGCCTCCTCTCCAACCCAACCATGAGTCCGTTAAGTGACCATGCTTAGGCTAATTGAAAATGAAATGGTTTGGGTATGTTTCCTTTTCACTCCCACCATTACCTTTTCCTCCTGCTAGTCCTTTTACCAATTGATCCCTGTGGGTGAATTGCCCACAGCAACTAGAAGGAAGCAGGACATACCCATGGGAGACAGATTACAAATATGATAAAAACAATTGTTGGTATCCAACAGTATTTCCTCCCAGTGGACTCTTAGAGAGGCCTATTTTATATGACAATACTCTGACTCAACCAACTCTATCTTCTAGAGTTCACACCTATGCTTGCTTTCAAATGATAATCCCAGCTGCTATTGTTGACTTCTTATAGAGCCAGTCCATAGCACCAATTCATTCAACTTTGTCTTAATTGCATGTGGCCTTAGGGAGAAAGGAATGGCTGCAATATGGAAATTGGGGAAGATTGGAGGGAGAGGGGAAACCATCTCTGTAACTATGGGAAAAGTCATCACTCTACTACTTCTCCAAGAAATGCCTTTGAGAGGGAGACACTCGTATGGATGCCCTGTAAGTGCACCAGCTAAAGGTGCTGTCTGGAGTAAAACTTGGTGGAATTAGACCACTCTTTTTTTCCCTTGGGACCATAGAGATTATTTACACTTCTCACAGGGGAAATAACTTTAGCAATTTTTAGAACAGTTTACAGGATACAGCAAAAGAGAGGATGAGTTTGGTAAAACCAATCATTTGTCCTTTAACTAAGGTTAGAATACCAGGGCAGAGACTGTAGTGGAATTTCCAGGATGGTAGTCTTCTGGGTGGTATGAAATGGGCATCCATCTGATGGATGAGGTGTTCCTACAGAATATGGAAGTGCTTTGAGAACAGTTGTAGATCTAGAGCAGGCATCATGTGCTCTGGGCGTGGCTCATGGGAGTATCAGCAAGTAGCAACAGCAGAGACAGCCTAGCCACTGTGGTGGGTAATAATGTATCTGTTGAATCTGAGGTTGTAACCCAGAGAGATACTGCAGATGTAAAGCAGAAATTGTCCTAACAGGTGGTGTCTTTGTACTGACCTCTAATTTGGTGCATAAATTGGGGAAAAAAGGAGAAAAAATGAGGTGTTTGTTTATTCATTCATTTATTTTTTCTGCTACTGTAGTGTCCAAAGAAGGCCCGTGATATAGACCCCACCCTGTGGCTCCAAAGCTGAGAACCCATGAGAGGAGTCAGGTAGTGATGGGGAAGAGAGTGGACAGAAATAACATAGGAAGCCCCTTAGGTGTGACCCATAACACAGAGAAAGTATGCTAAAACAGAGATGTTGGGGAGCTGCAGGAGACTTTCAAAAGAGCAACAAAAGGAACCTCTTGATGCCTGGTTGGTGCGGCTGTGGGACATGGTGGGTACACTGGATCTGTTTGGGTGCTTCAGAAGCAGAGAAATTGAGTAATGCAGCTACCAATCTCATTTCTGCTTGAGAAAAAGCCTTCCCAATTTAAGGCACTGTGAGGAGTTAGTCCTGGATGGATTGGTTTCTATGACAGGGAGCTTACTTCTGGGGACAGGGTATTTTGAGGGGAGAGCTGTCACCAACTGTCTACTTAATGACAGGCTCCATGTGCTGCACTATGGGTATGCCAAGCAAGATGTGTTGGCTGGTGCAGCAGTTACTCAACTTGTTTATACACAACGAAAGCTCATTAATTGAGAGGAACATACATTTGGTTCTCTAGGTAGGGTAATCCCAGATGGCAGGGGAAGTGATTGGCCCTGTGGAGAAGCTGCATGATTGATTTTTTTTTTCGGGGGTGGGGAGGGTTTGACATGCTTGCTAAGTAAGGTACCTTCCAAGCATTAGTGTTTACATTCATGGGTTGATAATGCAGTCAGGGTCTATTTCCTCTTTCTGTCCACATTTTTCTTCCCCATCTTTTGTGTTTTGTCTTAGAAGGGACATTATTGAGACTCACCAATTGCCACATTCTGGAGACAGAGGGATGGGGGGGAGGCATGAAAATGAGTATAGGTACGATTCACTGCAATTGGAGGGATTATCAAATACCTATGTCACTGCTTCAAAGATTCCGTGACTATTACAGGAACGGTCAGAGAGGATATAAAGAGCTGGAGAAACGGTGTAGAGTGTTGTAAATGACTAACCTCCAAGCCAAACAACCAGCAAGTTAAGGAATTCAGCTGTGCCCACTTGCAGATCATTCACTTGTGCAATTCTATAATTGCACATGGTCCCTAAAAGAGAGCCTAGTGTCCATAGGCTGGGAAATATTCGTGGGTTATCCATCTATATGGTTATGAATAAGCCATCATCACCTGAGGTAAAGACTTACCAAGGCAGATTTTTTTTTAGTTTAAAGATCTTTTATCAGAGGTTAGAGTATAAGGTCATTATAGATGACTAAGTGTGGAACCTAGTGCTTGACACACCAAATGTACCAAAGCTATCCAGTAAGGGTCTGTGCACCAAACTCACTGTAGGTGAACTCCCCCACTCTGCAGATTCTACTTGTCTAGGGTTTGTATTGCTGTAAAGAGACACAATGGCCATAGCAACTCTTATAAAGGAAAACATTTAACTGTCGTTGCTTGTAGTTCAGA